>NC_135521.1:2970000-3202500 GCF_051989575.1 Stigmatopora nigra
TGAGACTTTTTATGGGTCTGGTGATAGTTAGGACTTTGCACTCACTTTACCTGACACTTCTAAAGCCACCAAAGTTGAAAAACACGTACTCTAATATGACTCAACTGTGAATGACTTGAAATTTGCCATTTATCTCAATGAAACTTGATCTTTTTCTGCCACTTTAACATGTAAACTATCATGTTAAAAGGCCATCTTGCCCAGAATTTGGACGATTTACGCCATCAATGTCACTGAACATAACCATCCAACGGCAGCCCATCTTCCTGGTGAGCCATTTGACACTAACTGAAGCAAATTCTCATTTTTTTTGGAGCAACTTGGCAGTTAGAGTCATGGCCGCCAGGCACTGGGTGGCCGTGCACTACATTCATCCAGACCCTTTCAATATTAACCACGTCTGGGGGTGCGGGTCGGGTGTGCGGGGGAACACACCAAAACAAAAGCTGCTTTATTCCAGAGAAAATTCAGCACATGAAATATTTAATGTTGTTTTATTTGACACATAGACTTTCTTCCTGCCTCCCATGATTCCACTGGGCTCTCCTGCCAGGAAACGCTCAGCCTGGAGCGCGTGGCCCGTCTGTGATAAAGACAGAAGAAGAAAATTCTCCAAAGTTTTTTTGGACACTCTTTTCTCTCCCCAGTCAGAATCCAGCAGGCTTCTTAGGAGATTAGACGCTTCCAGGCATTTTTCAACACCCGTCTCAGTCGGGGTCTAAGTTGGGCCGAGGCCACCCGGGGGGTTTTCCAGGCCCCGACCCTTCCCTGCTATCAACCAAACTTGCCGTGATTGTTCTATGGAATATCGGCTGCTTTCACTGTGAATCAAAGAGGTGCAAGAGTAGCTGTAAGCTCATTTTGGACATGCAGAGTTGGAAGAAAATTGTGGCTTTGGGAGCAGCGCGCGATTCCATTTTTGCAAGTAAGCAAAATACAATCTTCAGCCCAGAAATGATATTTAATCTTTTATGGCTAGAGTTATTGAGTTTTCTGTTAAAATTGGCTATTTCATAATGGCAGACTTTTGTTTTTTTTGATGGGATATTCTTTTGAGAACATTGGGCGATCTTTCCAGTGTAGAACCAGCAACCGTGTTTTATCTCATAACAAAAATATGGCTTTAGGGGCTGAAATTTAAACTTTATTCAAAGGACCTGTAAAGCATATTCTAAAATGTCCGATTACAACAACATCGTTAACTTCCTGTATCTTTGTTGAGCATGGCTTCTGAGATTTTTTCTGTCGTGTGTTTTTGTGGGATTGTACGAATGACAGACATTGCTCCCTGGTTTTATATTGCTAGCAGAAGATAGCTTTATGGAATGAATATTATAACATAATACATGAACACTAAATTAAGGATTGTTAACTAAAAATGGCTGACTTCCTGCGTCTTTTTGACCATGGCTCCTTGAGACTACCAATGGTGACACGTCAAACACATTCCATGTTGTCGACTTGAATCCACTGTGAGGGTTTGAATTCTAAAACACATTCTAGGGGCCAAAGACCCCTGAACATATCCTCTTAATAACCAGTTCAAACAAAAATGTTTGACGTCTTTTTGAACTTATTCTACCATATTTGACATTCCTCCATGTGATTCTGCAAAGATATCTAATATTTAGACCGTGTTAAGATAGGGTCAAACAGCAAACCTCCTGTGACGGATTACGAAATGTCGGCACACGGCGTTCTTCCACACATTAATTTGCTTCCCGCTGCAGGGGCGCTCTCTGCCTTTGATGCGTTTCGCTTTCAAAAAGTAAAACAAGGCATGAATTTAACATCGCCACTGTTTATCTATTCTCCAATGAGGGGAATGATTTTTTTTTTTTTCCCGCCTGTCCGCGTGGCTGGGAACAATTTAACAGTTCAAAGTGGTTTTAATGTGTCTGTGTGGCTCCCCTCAAAAGGATTTGCAAGCACTTTTCAAAAAAGACGCAGATACAACCAAAGTGTTTGATGTGCCCACGACCGTCGTCGGAGTGCCCCGACGGCTCTCCGCACCGTTTAACATCCATTTTTCATCAGTCGCCTTTGAACGATTCCCCGTCATCCGTCGCCGCGCCGTCGGCCTCTCTGGCTTCGTTCGTGTCGTCTGTGATCCGACGTTGGCCCTCGTTTGTGCTGGCATGCTTCCCAACTGCTCCCTTATCCGCCGGACCCTGGGGTAAGAACGCTGGGTTCCGCATGGGAAAGAAAGCGTGACTTGATTGGGGTAACCATAGATACGGTATCACGTCTATGGAGAGCCGGATGCAATCGAATATTTTATCAAAAAAGCTTGTGAAAAACATCTTGGAAACCCACCCTTGTCGAAATTGATTGGGAGGAAAAGATTTTGCAGCTTTCTTATCAGCGATCGCCTTGGGCGCTAAAACAAAATGGCAGTTCGGAGCAGAATACCAGACGGCTTTTGATTGACAAGATGCCGACATGGACCGAGTCCTGGTGGGTCGGGACCAGCGACGTAGGCTTCTTTCTGTCAGTTATATATAAAAAAAAAACCTTGACTTACTTAATGACGCCCAGACAAAACCATCACAGCAACAAAAACACAAAACAAAAGCAAAACTTGTACTGCTCCTGCTGTAAATGCAGTTTGGTACAAAGCGTTTGTAAATCTGTCAATCTGTCTGTCCGGCCAAATGGATTGGACGTCCATTATCGCACCCAATGACTGAAAATATGTAATTTAGTAATTTGTAGAAGCTATCTTGAGCATGAAAGTCTACTTAGATTTTAGGGGTTAAAGTGGTTAAAGTTATTTGGTCTAAAAAGTTCTAAAATAAAATACTTTACTGTTCAATATGTATATTAAAAAAAAGGAAAAAAAGTTATTTATCTTTACAAATAGATTCATGTTTTCTCCAAAATGGTTAAGTTTGTTTCAAGTTGGAGTGACTCTTATTGCAAATCTGTCTTTTTTTTGAGGCAACCATTTCAGAAATGAGCCAAATTTCCAATTTAAATGCCTCAAAATTTAAACCATCACTATGCTTTCCGTCATCTTATTTACGCATTTGATTAAACTGCACTAGAAACTGAATTAATTTGTTAACACATGATAAAGCAGTTTGATCACAATTGTCCTTTATTTTTTTTTTTGACTTTTTATGTTGAATTTGTGCAAAACACAATCACTCATCCTGATGAAAAGATAAAACTCTTAAAATTGGACAAAGATACTCCTAAAATGGGGTTGAAAGAGGTTTGCAGCTCTGTTATTGCATCAACATCATATTGTGTCATTGTAATTGCTTACTTTACTCAGCGATAGCCACTTGGACATTTATTTTTGTCCATTGTGTTCACTTAAGAATGAAGCCATTAGAAGAACAATAGCTTGTTGATTAGTTTTGTTAACTACAGGGATGTTAACAGTAATATCCCAACGCTACAGTGTAGTCCAAATGAGTGAAGAAAATATAGTTTGTCTTTTACCGTCAAAAAAATTAGGACAAACAAATATCCGGACTAAAATTGCCATTTTAAAAACCAAATCCTGTGTAAATCCGTCAATAATTATTTGAATTATTGAATGACATTGGTGAAGCCCGGTTTCAAATATTGAATTGAATTCAATGATTTTATTGTAATGACTTTACAAGTATGGTATATAAGTATAGTGAGATTTAAAGCTTTCACTACATAGTGCCCAAATGTCTTTGTTGCTTTTAAACAGTTTCCCCAACGTGTGTTGTCGGGAAGAGAAACAGGACGAGGCATGCCATTCTCTAGATGTTGATTTGTGACCTTAAAGCTACGCTGACTTTGTATTCTCAATTTGATGGAACGCAATAATGATGTTTCCTTTCGTCGGCGTCTCTCAAAGTCTCCCGCAATCCATTCTGCTTGACTTTGTTAAGGAGGTCAAGGGCCTGGCGTGATTCTATCTGGGTCAGGGTCACCTCCTTCATCCCTCCTTTCATTTTCTCATCATCTGCATGCTGGAGAGGAAAAGGCCTAGGTGATGATGCAATCAGCGAGCAAGACCAGCGCTAGCTGAGCTCTAGTCGCCGGTAGGGATCAAGCAACAGGAAGGCTAATCCCGCCAGGGTTCAGCTGGGGAGTCCCAGCCTGGGGAGTGGCTTCTTCTTTTCCTTCTCCACGGGGTGCTTTGTAGCTTCCTTCTACTGTCGGGAGCTATGAGACACCGAAATGAGCCATCAAAGACGACATGCAGAGCCTCTCAATTCTTCTGATTCAAATCGCAATAAAAACGGGAGAAAGTGAGGAAAGATTTGCTTTTGGGATTCTTCAAGAGTCAAGAAATTGCCATGGGAATGATATTATGCTAATAAGGGATTTCCTAATAACAATTTATTTTGTGTATTCCCATTTCTAAAATGGTAACATTAAGCGGCACAGACAGAACATTAATGAATCCAACAAAATATATATTTTTGAACAAAAACTGTTTATTCTTGATCATTTTTTGGCCACAAATTGTTCATTTTTGGTCACGGGAAAAGGTACTGAACTGCTAATCCCAGATACACATTAGTTGACTTCACTTAAATCACTTTTCATAGTCTTGTCTTACCTTGCCTCCTTCGTCATCTTTTTATACTTCAACGAACACGTAAGGAAAAAAAAAACACACACGAGGCAGCTTTCTTTTTATCTCTTGACACTTGAAAGAGAATCCATGTAAAATTTAACACACCTTCTATGCCAACAGCAGCAATTCATCCGGGCGTAGAGTTGTAGGAAAGTTGAAAATAGGGGGATGAAATCGGATGGAGGCAAGGTGGAGGAGGAAAGATGAGCTTGGCTTCTTCTACTTTTACACCAAGAGGCCAAGATAAAAACCCATCAAGACCGAGAAAAACCTTTAATATCACTTTTAAATGACAAAATAAGTTCTTAATCTTCAAGTGTATGCATGGGTCGAAAATAACATTGTCATTTTTCAAAAATCTTCATGATAAAAAAGGATGGAGTCTCATTCCAAAACTAATTTTGGTACGCTTGCGCTATTTTTTTTTTTACCAAAAATGAACCAGGACAAACACATTTTTTGGACTAACATTCATCATTTTGGACCTACATGTCTCATTTTTTTCTGAACAAACGGTTTTCTAAGTTTTTGAAACGAAACATTAGGTAATTTTGACCAACAAGTAACTTATGATAAATGTTAATCATTTTTAAAAGGATTACTTATTTTAATAACACTTAATTATTCATTCAATTATTTTTATTAAATTGCGTACCGTGCATCATCATAAGGAATACAGGGTTCGCTGGACCCTATCCCAGCCTACTTCAGGCGAAAGGCAGATTACACCCTAGACTGGTCGCCAGTCAGCCATAGAGAGACAGATGGCCAATCACAATGATACCGCCCCCAGACAGAATCGAGCCTGCGCCTACTATAATAATTATATCATCATCAGTAATTAAAAGGCATATGAAATACAGCTTTGTAACATATTCAAAAAAGGCTGCAGTAATGCAATCAAATATTTTTTCCTCCTCATCTTGTTTTGTTTCCCTACCTTGTCACCCATTTCTTGAAGAGCAGTTGCAGCGATGGCTAGTTAATTATGCATATCGCATATTAATACTTCATTTGGGTAAGAAGAAAGAGAAGGAAAAAAAAAAAGAAATGGGAAGCTTCTCTTCTCCGAGAAAATGCCCAAAAGCACAAAAATCTAGTTTTTTCGTCTACAATTATTTGATTCACTGATGCTCTAAATTATTATATAAAATAATGATGTTTTGTATTAAAATACTAGTAGCCTTGGGAAGTGGCCACTTTTACAATTTCATTGTTCTTGCAGGCCATTTTTAGGACTTTTCACAAAACTTTGAATAACTTGATTATCAAGGATGAAATTTGAAAGAGCTGTCTCATGGTGTAGACTGTAGAAGTTCACTCGCCTGAGTTCTATGCAAGCAGGCAGAGGCTCGATTCCCACTGGTAGCGCTATGATTGTGAGTGCGGATGCTTGTTTGTCTCTCTGTGCATCCTACGGCTGACTGGCAACCGGTCTAGGGTATACACGTCTGCCTTTTGCCTAAAGTCAGCTAGGATACTCTCCAGCAAACCCCCACAGCCCACTAGCAAGGACACACAGTACCGAAGATGAATGAAATAATTTGAAAGAATAAAAAATACATTGATTCATTCATTTTCCATGCCACTTATCCTTACGAAGGTCACATGAGTAGTAAAGCCTATTTGAGCTAACTATGGTACAGTACACCCTGATAAGCAACCCAGGGACTCGTAGTGCATTTAGACACACACACACACACACACACACACACACGCACATACCCACACACACACACAAACACACAAATGTATACATGGTTGCTATTCAATCACAGTGCCATTTATGCCCAAACTGATTCTGAGGGACAATTTAGAATGTTCAACCAGCCTACCATGCATGTTTTTGGAATCTGGGAGAAAACTGAAGTATAGAATATCCGAGCTGAATTTGGGCGAAAATCAGACTCCACCCTAGACTGGTCGCCAGTCATCCTTAGAGCAGACAGAGGGACAGATGACCAACCATTCCCAATTACAATCATACGGCCACCAATGGGAATCGAGCTGGCACTACTCCATCAGGTGGCTATTATAGTCTTCATGATTTGTTTTTCATTTTCAAAATAAATCTATTTTAACATAATGTTATATTTACCTACATTAAAAAAAAGAAAAAACGCATTCATTCATTTTCTGAACTACTTATCCTCACAAGGGTCACAGGTTTTGCTGGAGCCTATCCTAGCCCGGAATCAGTGGCCAGCCAATCGCAGGGCACAATGAGACAAACAACCAGTCTCACTTATACTTAAACCTAAGGGCAGTTTAGAGTGTCCAATTAGCCTACCATGCGTGTTTTTAGAATGTAGGAAGAAATCATAATACCCGGAGAAAACCCATGCAAGCGCAGGAGAACATGCAAATTCCACGCATTGAGAACCCTCGACACTAGAACTGAGGGTGACACGGTAACCACTTGCTTTGGCTGTTTAACTTATTAATTTTTTATATAAAAAAAAAATATTAGCTATTTTTTAAATGAAAAACATGGGAAAAACACTAAATATTCTTCTGTATATATCTATCATAATAATTTATTTGAATGTTAGCATCAAACTTTAGGTAGAAACATGATTTACATTAATGGGCCAGATCGGACACCAGTGCCATAATCAAACTAAGTCAGGCTAAATGTTGTTGTTCGAAACCACGGTTACCAAGGCGACACACTTACGCCACTATGTGAAAAAAAATATTGGGCGTTCGAGTCTAGCCGGCTGTTGTTCTCAATTATTCCGGCAATGGCTAACCATATTGTTGAGCCCAAACAGGCCTATTAGGCTCAGGGGCGGCAGCTAATAGACCTACAATTCTACCAATTAGCCACCATTTGCGGCCAGGCAATGTAATGATGGCGGGCGGAGTGACCAAGAGTTCCAAATAGGATTAAGTCTCACCAAGCACTCACAGATGGCCGCAAAAATAAAACATCCGCCTTTTAAAGTAAAGTGCGGTAAATGAGACAGGATTGACATCACTATGGCTTAAAAGCCAAATTTAAAACAGTAGCCTAGAATCTAATCCTTGTGGTATAGAAGTTCACTCGTCTGACTTTGGTCAGGGTGGGCGTGGGTTGTGATTACCGCTGGTGGCGTTATGATTGCGAGTGTGTAGGGTGGTTTGTCTCTTTGTGTGTCCTACGACAAACTGGCAACCAAATTAGGGTTTAGTCTGTCTTTGGCCCGAAGACAACTCGGTTAGGCTTCAGCAACCCCCGCAACTCATTCGAGAACGGGCGGTATGAAAGATGAATGAATGAATGAGTGAATAAATCAACATCAGAACTAAACTTAATTGAAATATTTCAAAGCAAAGTCTGCTTAAACACATAATTTGCAAATCACACTATGTAAAAAAAAAATCCCCTTAAAAAGACAGTAAATATCTTGCAGCAGGATAATGATGGCAATTTACAGTCTTGATATGTAAAATTGATTTACAGCAGTTGCCTGGAATTTAGAAAAAATGGAGACTGCTCTAATTCCAGAAAAGTAATAACCTGTATACTGTGTTGTTGTTTTTTTTTTACGGTAGATTAATTGGACAAATAAATGTCTACACATTACAGCACTGTAAATAATTCCCCTGTAAAAGAACCAATTAATTTCTAGTGTTTATATGTAATACTGATTTACAGTAGTTGTCTGAAATGAAGAAAAAAATGTACAAAGCTTTAATTAAAATAATTTACAGTAAATAGCTGGCAAATCAGGAGATATATTGTGGTTTTTAAATGGTATATTACGGGAACACACCAAAGATGAAGTGTTGCATAGGAGCAGTTATTTTACAATAGTATTCAAATTAATGTCATTCTCGTACAGCAGAAATAAATGCTGAATAATATTAATTCACTCCTTTTCTGAACCCCTTACCCTCACAAGGGTCGCAGGTGGGTGGGGCATTGCTAGGGTTGTTTAACTACGGGCACCAGGTAGGCACATCCTGAATCTGTGGCTAGCCAATGGCAGGGCACAAGGAGATAGACAACCATTCACGCTCACACTCATACCTTTCGAGTGTTAATCCAGCATTGTTTTGGGATGTGAAAGAAAACCGGAGTATTTGGAGAAAACCCATCACGCAAGCCCGGGGAGAAGACGCAAATTCAACATGTGATCGCTAATTACTCGTCATACCGGGCCAACACGGAATATTTTAGGCAATATTTTTAAATTAGTTTATTGGGCCTAACCTTATTCTAAATGTTAATACTTGTCTCCTCAGTGAGTCTGTATAGATTATCACCGTTGTTGCATCAATGATCAATTATAACAGATTTAAAATGGATGCGAGATGAAAAGGAGGTGGAGAAACACATTTATTGATTTTACGTTCTGCTTATCCTCACAAGGGTTGCTTGAGACAATCCTAGTTAACTATGGGCAGAAGGTGGAGGGTACCCTGAATTGGTTGTGGCAAATGGCAGGAAACAGTGAGATGAACAAACAGTCAGACTCACACTCCTACCTACGGGCACTTATGAGTGTTTTTGGGATGCATATATATAATGCAAATAAATATAGTAAATATATTGTTTTTTTTGTTGACAAAACCCAACCAATAAGTGTTTTTGGAGGTCTCACTTACTCAAATAAAACAAAACCTTTGAGACTTTTTCTCCTATTTAAAAATCGATCACAGCGGCTCGTTGCACCCCCAGCCGAGTACATCTCCTCCGAGCCATGTCTCGGTTCGCGGTTCGATTATTTCCTACACGGGTAAGCTTTCCTATCCGTATGGATCTGGGGCTCCGATGCCAGGAAAACAGCGCAATGAACTCTGGGAACTTGTAGACGAAGAGTGTAGAAGGAAATGCCGCTGAGGCACCGCTCATAAATACTCTCAAGGACCGCGGCTTTACGACAAGTCAATAGCTGCTGTTATTAACACGCGCACGGACAGAGTAAATATAAACTCCACGTCAGCAGGTTATGCAGATGCCTGCTGTCAAAATCTAAATCACCATTTGCAGAACTATACATAAACCAGACTGCCAGGCCAGCGAAAAAGCTCATGCCAATGGATGTTTCATTTTAAAAAAACTTTGCCTCTACTGCTTCTTTAACATGTCACTCCTTTCACTTACCAAAGGGAAAACGAGAAAGTCATAACTGCCGTTTACTGTGGCATAATTATTTTTCTTCATGCTGCCCGCAACAAATTATATCGACCACTTCAGAACAGGCGGAGCATAACTTTTTAGGCCACATTAACCAAATGGTGTGTTGCTGTTATTTCAATTCCACATTTGGATGGGCATATTGTAGCATTAGCGCGTCATACTGTTTTGGAGTATGAAAATAAGACCCTAAACTCACTATTGCATTGTCAAATGTCTTTACATGGTTTTTCCAAACTATGCCTCTAAGGGAGGGGTGGGCAAACTTTTCGGCCTGGGTCAGCACAAGATATGATACATATAAAAAACTGCATCCGTTAACAGGACATATGAAACATAAACAGAAAAACCAAGGACTTAAGTATTAACATGCTCATCACTCATCAATAAAGTAAAAGGTATAAAGTACAAAATAAAGTAAAAAGGAATGTATTAGGAAATATTAAAATGTAATTTAAAAAAAGATAGAAGGGCTGTAAAACACGAGAAACTACTACTGCCACTGGCTTCCGCATGACGGCGCCATCTTGGGAAAAAAAAAGAAAAACATTAGTTAATAACTGTGTGAAAGTATCTATCTATATATATATATATATATATATATATATATATATATATATATATATATATATATATATATATATATATATATATATATATATATATATATATATATATATATATATATATATATATATATATATATATATTCATTACTAACTCATATTCTCAACCGCTTTATCTTTATTAGGGGGTGCTGGAGCTTATCTAAGCTGACTAAGGGCCAGAGACGGGGGACACCCTCAATCGGTGGCCAGCAGATCGCAAGGCACAAGGAGACGGAAACAATGCACACTCACACCCATACCGAGAGGCAATTTAGAGTGTCCAATCAGCCTACCATGCATACTTCTGGAATGTAGGAGGAAACCGGAGTACCCAGAGGAAACCCACGCAGGCCCAGGGAGAACATGCAAACTCAACACAGGTGGATGTGACAGTCGAACTGTCTTAGAGCTGATTTTTTTTCTATACATTACCATTTGTTTACTTTTATCATCTTTCCAATCCTCGTGCATCAAGTGTGCCAACAGTCAGACACCATCTATATATGTAATATAAACCGTGTAAATGGGCATTATCCAAAAATTGAGTTGTCGATCCAAAAAGGTGATTTTTCTCTTTCCAAACTTCTCTTGAGTGCTTTGTTCGTCTTCAAATTTCCGGTGGTGATTTAAACTTGCACAGGGGGCCAAATTTGAAATGAAATCAATGGGGGAGTGATTTGGGTCCAATACCCCGCGGTGTGGAAGCAGGCCGAGCTTTCACGACTTGGAGGGGCTTGACTTGAGTTAATTATGCGGATGATTTACTACTTTTTATTGCCACGCTGCACTAGCTTATCGACTGCACTGACTAAGCAATAAGAGAGTACTTTGCAACAACGCTTTGACAGCGTAATAAATAAGAGTGACTGATCAAAGTCTACTACGCGACCAAGAATTGGGTTTTTTCTTTCCATGTGGTTAATTACAAGGAACTTTTAAGGAACAGATGAAGAAGGCAAACATACAAAGATGTAATCAAACTTTGAAGGGGGCACTTTCCCAATCTCAAAGCAAATAAACAATTGGCTTTCATAACAGATTGGTGGCAGGTATTTATAATGTTGTGTCAACCCCTATAAGATATATATCTGAAAATGTATTGACTGTCTTACTTCAAAGTAATGCTCGGAAGAACTCTTATGTTGAGAAAGACTATCGAAGGATGTATTCCGTTACCTGGATGCAGGTCACAGGGGCCTCACTCTTAAGGGGCTCAAGAAGAGGATTTGTCCAAATTTTAATGTCCTTAAATAATCTATTAACCATCAGGACAGCCATTAATTATTGAGTCGATTCATTATAGCAGATTAGTTGGCAGACATAACGGCCACTGAATGAAATGATAACTACCATGACACAATGAGTTTGACACCTCTGACTAAGGAGTAAAGGTGGACAGAAAGGACATCCAAATGTAACACAAGTGCATCCAACTTGTTCATTGAACATGAACAACAACAACCCCGTTTGCACAGAAATTCTGTCGGTAGTGCTCGTAGACACGACCCGCAACAGATGTGCGGCCTAATTCACCCTGCAGACCTCTAATGGAGACAAATGGACGAGGTGGTCGGCAACAGACGGAGCCGCGCATCTATATTTATGGAAAAATGGCACCTAGTCTATTTTTTTGGGGGGTGGGGGTCCGGGGGGGGGGGATCGGGAGTTGACACCTGAGGCAAGTTGCCAGCCACCAGATGAAACTATTTGTGTTCTTTTTATTTTGTTTTTAATTTTATGAATTTATTATTCTTTCGCATATAAGAGGCGGACAGAAGTTTGAGAGGTTAGCGTGTCGGCCTAACAGTGGGCAACCTGGGTTCAAATCCAATTTATTCCACCTGTGTGGAGTCCGCATGTTCTCCCCAGAACTGATTGGGTTTTTCCGGGTACTCCGGTTTCCTCCCATAGACATGCATGGTAGACTGATTGGACACTCTGAATTGATCCTAGATATGAGTGTGAGGGTGAATGGTTGTTTTTCTTCTTGTTCCTTGCGAGTGGCTGGCCCTCACCTCTGCCTGGAAGTCAGCAGGCTTCAGCACCCTCGTGACCCGGAAGAAGCGGTTCAGAAAATGAGAGGAGATGAGATTTTCATATAAGAACTCCAGAACATTAAATTTTCCACACTGGAAAGTCCAAACTCGAACTTAGAACTGTGAGGCCAATGTACCAGTGACTCTTTCACTGTGCTGCCAGACAATTTTGCATATGTAAATTTCTATTACCACTTTTTGCATTGTGAATGAAAATAGCAGTTATATGCAAAAAAATCACAATTGTATTTATTATTTTTTTATTTTTATTTATGTTTGTCAAGACACCGTTTTCGACCTGCTTCCTCATCACGGCAAATGTATGCTGACGAGCAATTCACTCTGGAGGGACCTGGGTTCAATCCTGGTCGGTCCACCTGTGTGGAGTTTGCATATTCATCCCTTTGTGGGTTTTATCCAGGTATTATGGTTTCCTCCCACATTCCAAAGACACGCATTATAGGCTATCAGAAAATTAGATGAGATGAGACATTTTCAAATAAAATCTTCATTTTACAACTTCACTTATTGTGGCCCATTTTTATTTCCATACCTTTAACACCACATTGGATTGTCAAGCACAAAGAATATGTTTGATGGAGGCTAATTTCTCCTTATAGTACAAATAACTAAATGGCAAGCATCAAGAGACAATGGCTAAACCCTGCAACCTGAGAAGAGCTGATTAACGGGCCCATAAAAGGAGGATCAGCACGGGTGAGGTTAACAAGCTCTCGCGGCTGGTTATCGATCCAGCTTCAATCGATCTGACTCAAATCAGAGCGGGCGGGAGTTGATCAGGCTAATTATGTTAGCATCATGCATTCATCAGAGGACTTATTGGAACACTTTTTACACTGTGCTCTCCTGTTTTTTGTTATAAACAGCTAGAATTGATTTCAAAAGAAAATAGGGTCATTTAAATGATTAATATCATTTCTAATGGGCTGATTTTTGTTGTTCTCTTTCTCAAGGTGATCGAAGATTAACTGAAAAGGCTAAAATGAATCATAAAACAGCAGACTTTGTGTTTATTATCCTTGAAATAGGTTTAGGTTTGATTCCAGACATGTTGTTTCAGTCTCAAATCCACAAGCTTTTGGTATTGACTTCTTATCTTGATGAGTTCTGGTCTCGATCTTGTCTCAGCCCTGACCCCAAAGTGTGTTGATCTCTATATTTATTTAGTGAATGGGGATATTATAGGGGGAACAACAATTCAGCTGCTGATGTTGGATGTTGTGGTCCACAAATCATTCAAAGACAATCTGCGAAAGAAATACAGAGAGTGGCTCCTGTCTGATGATCTTTTTCTTTAGTCTGTATCCGTTTTTGCTATCGCAATGAAGATGGCGCCGTTCAAGTGGCGGCCGGTGGCCATAGCTCCGTCTACTATTGTTCGTTTTGTGTTTTTGCTGCTTTTGTCTGCTTTTCTGTCTAAATGATTTGATTTGGTGATTCTGTATGATCCCATTTACTTTTATTTGCTTTGTACCTAGTGCTTTTGCTTTGTTGTTCTGCAGCCTTTGCGACTGGACTGTCTAACCTTGTTTTTTTTCTGTACCTGCATTCCGTCCCTTCTTGCTACTGTTACAATGAAATTTCCCAAGTACGGGATGAATAAAGTTATATCCAATCCAATCCAATTAGCTAAATCTGAAGACTAAAACTCAAAATTTTCCTAATTTTACATCAGCCATCAGTCTGGTAAAGAAGCTTAAAATGTGTTAGCAAATAGAGAAAAATGTTCAAAGGTTGCATCAGGCAATGCTTAGGTTTTGAGCGTTTTAGCTACTATAAGATTTTTTTTGGTGGGTTTACCAAACTCATTTTGCCATGACAGGATGTTACTAAAAGTCAAGTTTTAGACCACCTCAGACATATCATCTCATTTTCTGAACCACTATATCCTCACTTAGGTTGTAGGGTGCTGGAGCCTATCCCAGGTGACTTGAGGGCAAAGCCGGGGGCCAGCTGATTGCATGACATAACCATGCACCTCAAACCCATACATAGGGACATTTGAGAGTGTCCAATCAGCCTACCATGGACATTTTTGGAATGTGGGAGAGGATACCAGAGTACCCAAAGAAAACCCACAAAGGCCTGGGGAGAATACACAAATTCCACACAGACGGACATGACCTGGATTTCAATCCAGGACACCAGAGCTGTGAGGCCGATGAGCTAACCACTCACACCACTGGGCCACCCACCTCAGACAGTAACTATTATTATTGTTATTTTTACTTTGCTCAGGAGTAAAATTGGTGAGTTTTTTTATGTGTGAAAGCATTCATAGGGCAAGGAAACTATTTCCAGGGGGCTTTTCTAATCATTTTTCCAGATTGCAGAAGTTGGCAGCAGCTGCTTCATAGTAAACACACCTGACCTAAACAAACAAACATCATTTAAAACAGCTTTCTTCTACAACACGAGCCCGCCCGCCCTTCATTCCCATCTTGATCATCCCCGTCAGCCTCACCTGTGCTTCAATTGAAATCTAAAATGTAAATGCATTTTATACAGCGCCAGTAGGCGAGTATGGGGCAGCCATGCCTCGCCAAATCGTTTCCCTGATGCATTTACATGCAAATTCGGTTCTCCCTGCCACAATGGAGCTAGGGCGAATCATTGTCTCATCTCGCGGAGATGGATTTCATCCCCCGGCACGAACAGTGGCCGAGTTGAATTCATATGCCGGGCGCCCGGAGCTAGATTCGTCGGGCGCGAGTGATGCCGAGGGGGGGAAGGCAAACAGCCCCGGACCCTTTAGCATTTGTGCAAATGTCATCGGAAAGGACAGATCTCAAGAAGTAGGTACAGAAAAGATTAACAAAAAAGGAGAAAAATATAAGAAGTTCTGGTGCCAGCCAAACTTAAACAAAGTCCCAATCGAGACATATATATATATATATATATATATATATATATATATATATATATATATATATATATATATATATATATATATATATATATATATATATATATATATATATATATATATATATATATATATATATATATATATATATATATATATATATATATATATATATATATATATATATATATATATATATATATATATATATATATATATATATATATATATATATATATATATATATATATATATATACATATATATACATATATATATATATATATATATATATATATACATATATATATATATATATATATATATATATATATATATATATATATATATATATATATATATATATATATATATATATATATATATATATATATATATATATATATATATATATATATATATATATATATATATATATATATATATATATATATATATATATATATATATATATATATATATATATATATATATATATATATATATATATATATATATATATATATATATATATATATATATATATATATATATATATATATATATATATATATATATATATATATATATATATATATATATATATATATATATATATATATATATATATATATATATATATATATATATTTATTTATATATATATATATATATATATATATATATATATATATATATATTTATATATATATTTATTCAGCTGCAAACTTCATCACGTTGGTTAAACATACATTATGGAAAAGTAACACTTCATCACCAAAAGTAAGTCATTTTGTAGTTTCAGCATTTTTGACTATTTTTTTTCCAGATCCATACTTTACCAAAATTCACCTAGATAAAATTTTAGACCAAGCCACTTAGTGGTGCCATGGTTCTTCCACCTGTCTTTGGTATGGGCGGTTTGTGTTCAATTCCCACACAAGTTAGAATGTCAGCAAGAGTGGTTGTCAGTTACATTGTGCCCTACGATTGTCTGGCAACAAAATTGTCCCTTTTCTGCTGCCTATGTTTGGTTGGGATGCGCTTCAGTATCCCTTTTAACTCTTATGAGGATAAGCAGTACAGAAGACGAATGAACATTTTGACAAGTTAAAATGATCACTTTTTACATTCTTGGCTAAAAATCCGCCAATATGTTTTTATAAGTTTGCTGATTTTAATGAGACATCATGGTAAACTGTTTAGAACTGTTCAAATTGTGGTCTTATTTGAGATCCTTGTGTGATTCTGCCCCACAATGCACCTGGGATGTTGTTTAATTTGTGTCAAAATGGACCGACGTGAAACCAAACAGCAAAACGCCTGCCATCTTTTGTTACTTTTTCCAGGGAATAAGATTCCCTACATCTGTAGCCAGAGAGTGTCTCCCGATGAAACTCCAGCTTTAATATTCATCGGCGATGTCCCGGTGGGCCAAGCCGATACCGGCGGGCCTTCAAACCAGACGGCAGACGAGAGATGGGGGAGCATGTTGGGTTCAGTGGGTGGATGGAGAAAGGGGGAAAGGAATACACCTGTTCACCGTGACCTACGTGCTCAAGGGTGCCATGAAGTACAAGCAAACAAACCCTTCAACGTCATTTGACCAAAGCACATCCAGGAAGAGTAGAAGATTAGTAGCATCAATCATAACTCGCATCTTCTCAGCTAAAAATATGTGACGACAGGTACATTCAGTTAAATTCCTGTCACTGTAAATGTTATTTCATTGAAAAGTTAGACTTGGTGGAGAATTAGCTGCATTTCACGACTAAATATGATCATTTACCTTTTACTATCCGAACGGATTGGACATCTACAGTGGTAGCCGGGCGGCCCGCTGGCGCAATTGGTTAATGCGTTGGTGTCACAGCTATGAGGTCTTGGGTTGAGATCCAGGTCATGTCCATCTGTGTGGAGTTTGCATTTTCTACCTGGGCCTACGTTTGTTTCCTCTGGGTACTCTGGTTTCCTCCCATAGTCCTAAAACATGCATGGTAGGCTGATTGGACGCTCTAAATAAGTGTGAGTGTGCATGGTTGTTCATCTAGTTGTGCCCTGCGATCTGCTGGCCAACGATCCAAGGTGTCCCCTGTCTCTGGCCCGGAAACAGCTGGGATTAGCTCCAGCACCCCTCACAATCCTAATGAGGGTGAGGTGGTTTGGAAAATGAAATGGGAGAGATGAATGGTAGCCAATGACTTAATTGTGTTCCCAGTTAAAAAATAAAAATGAAATAATTTTCCTTAGAAAATCCTCCCATATAACTATCAGTAAATATGTGATAAATTATTCTAATGAAATGAATTATACGAAAGTATTAAGACTAATAGTAACATATAATAGTTATTCATTCATTCATCTCCCGTACCGCTTATCCAATTTGTTGCCAGCCTCATCTCATCTCATTTTCTGAACCCCTTTTCCCTCACTAGGGTCGTGGGGCCTGGTGGGCACTGAATCGGTGGTTAGCCGATCACAAGGCACAATTTAGAGTGTCCAATCAGCTTAGCATGCATTTTTTCTGGAATGTGGGAGGAAAACGGAGTTCCCAGAGAAAAAAACCCACAGACCCAGGGGAGAAAAAGCAAACTATACACGTGGACAGACCTGGACTTAATTGCGGGTACGCCATTGACGTTCATCGCTGTCTTGTCCCATGAAAATCACCCCCCCGGAACCGGTTGTAATGTCTGAAAAGCTCCAGTATTTAGATTTAATCATTAAATCAGCTAGGAAGTGGATTTTTCCCCATTTTTGTGTATTGATTAGTTTTTATGTAGCGCAGCTGTAGCTGCAGACCAGGTTTTATAGCCATAAAATAGTTTTTGAGGGTTGGATTGATTCGTTGAAAGCGCTATGAGAAAATGCAAAGACCGCCACTGCACAATTGAGTTTCGATACAGTCTTTGAGGGTGCAAGTTGCCACCCTAGTGGATCCACCCATGCTCTTTAGTGAAAGCCAGGAACCGGAATTTGAGACAATATGAGAGAGTAAACGGGAATTCACTTTTAGCTGTGGTGTCTGTGACTCCAACCGGATTTCTTGCAGCTCATAACTGCTTTTATTAAATCACAACTCGCCAGGGAAGATAACAGGGCTGACAGTTCCGCTCTTTTGACCCTTGCAGCGGACACGCTCAGACCACGCATGGACAGAATTGATTTTAAAAAGAACTATTTTTTTATGCGATTTGACCTTTCTTCCACTTGCAAATGTTGATTCTTGTCCTTGGGACCTCTCAAATTCGTCTTGTATTCATAATATGCTCCATTCAAAACATTCCCTAATAAGTATCTGGCACTCATGGGTCAAAAAAACAAACAAGATAATGTATGAAGCACCCCATTTGTGAACTGCCATTGACAAGCATGTTTGGCTAATTGAATGATATCCACTTTTATCCAATATGTCCAAAAGTACTCAGTCAGATTTGATTTTGATATATGTCCAATCATTTTTGACCTTCTAATCCCCACTACTTTTAAGAGGGGGCATTCTGCACATAAAATTCCCCATTTAAAACTGAAAAGGATAAAGAGGACCAGGGTGTGTGTGAAATCAATCCACCAAAAAATTAACCAACACAATTTTAAAATGTCAGCATTGGATCAAAATGTGTCAAACTGCATCAGAAAAATCAGCTGGTGCCATTCTAATATTGAAATATTGAAAGTTGGGAACTTAACCTGTAGCGTCTGTAGCAATGGATAAATATAAAGGAACAGAATCATGCCCATGAAATTGAAGCAAATGTGGCTTTAATAGTATTTGTTTTTTCCGATTTTTATACATTTTTAGAAATCTGGAAATCTCTAATGATAATTATTTGTGATGTTTGTGATTCGGTTTATTTAGTTTTTAGTAAGATATTTAGTTTGAAGTAAAATACATGTAAAATCTTTAATATTAAGAAAACAAAACAAAATATCACTCTTTTCGAATAAAAAATATGGAATATATATATATTTTTCCTTATCAAATTATCTATCGAGTTTCAGAAAAGCCGCCAAGTCATTATTTAATGAATGTGGCTGCATACTTGGCAGACATAGCCACCCTCCAAAGGATAACCATGAATACAATGTGGCCCGCTACAAAATCTGTTTGACACACTTGATGTAATATGTACCTGTATTAAACTTAAATTCTGTATAATAAATCTCACCTTGGGTTATGACATCGGTTTCAACTATGCAGAGGCAAACAGTTAATTAACTTATTGTATAATTTTAATACTTATGGATCTATGTGTGTATACATGAGGCCGCCTGATGTAGAGTTTTTATCATTTGTTTTCTCAAAAGTTATATCCTCACAAGGGTCTTGGGGCTAATGGAGTCTATCCCAGCTTACTTTGGGGCATGAGACGGGGGATACCCACAATCGGTGGCCAACCGATTGCAGGGCACAAGGAGACAGACAACCATTCATGCTCAAACTCATTTAGAGTGTCCAACCAGCCTATTAAGCATGTCCCGGTAATGTGGGGGGGAAACCGGAATACCCGGTGGAAACCCACGCAGGCAAACATGCAAACTCCACTCAAGTGGAGTGACCTGGATTTGTACCCAGGACCCCAGAACTGTATATATAACTGTATATATAACTGTATATATATATATATAGTGTGTCACATCAGTACTCAATATCAGCAGATCCACGAGATCAGTTGACGCCTTTGGAAAAATATGCAATAAGGACATCCCTACTCTTTGACTGAGATTTTATCATTTAATTAGTGTATAAAAACCCGCGATATTAGTATTTTGATAACACTAATCCGTTTATTGCTGGAAGTCATGCTGCAGCAAAAGGTCAACTTGTTAGAATTATACTGAGGCAATCTAGCTAAGTGTTCTTATCAGTGATAGGATTAGGACACCAATTAAAGGAAAAAAGACCATTTATGGGGAACACAAAGATGCCAAAACACCCAAAGTGGAAGAATAAATGCCGTTTTGAATGATTTTGTCTCTAACGGAAATGAAAGTAAGTGGCAAATTTCCTTGGCATTTGAGCAAAAGCTAAAGATGACAGTGGGGGAGGGACGGAAGCTCTCGAGGGGAGAAAATCCACTGGTGTGTCCCTAAAACGTCTTAAGAGTGTGGCGGATAGAGTAATTACTCACGTTTCGCCATATTCGCTGGCACATTAATTCACCTTAATGCCAAAATATTACAGCCCTAATCTGGTGCAAATTCCTACCTGTCATGGCAGCTTGCGAGCGATTAGGGAAGAAGGAAGTTGAGTTGAGACCGACCGCAACTGCCTTGTTGATTAAAAGAGAGTAAAGTGAAGGCTAAGTTCCAGTGTGGAAAAAAAAAAGAAATAGAATATGAACTAAGAATTCCTTTTTTATGTTTGAATTGAGCAGAGGTGTGGATGGTTTGGGATACTTGAAATTTCCACTGAGGACACATTAGATTCATGCCAGAATTCCATAATGTGAAATACTGTATTTGAAGCATACGCTCTTTTGATTCGCTTGTATTTGTGATTCATGTCTGCCTATTCTTACCCATTCAGACGGCAGGGCTAATTCTGCTTGATTACTTATTGTCCAATAACATTTTACACAAGCATCACCCAAAAGGTCATGAATTGCTTCCAGGTTTTTTAAATGCATTCAATTTAAAGCAAGACATGTATGTCAACTGACCCACAAATGGAAAATAATACGGCATCCACATGCAATGTCAGTACTTCAATTTGATATATTATATCCATCTATGTTTTTCACATTATGGGGCCACTTCAACATGAACATGTAAACTCAACACAGGTAGGTCATATCCTACCAGGGAATGAACCCTCAATCTAATAACTGTAATGTTTGATTTGCTAACATCTCGCATATCCATGCCAACCAGGGGCAGCAGGTGGGAGAAACCTCAGAATTGGTTGCCAGCCAATCGCAGGGCACTATAAAACAGACCACCACTTACGCTCACGTTGACAATTTCACCCCCACAGAGTGGGAATCAAACCCAGACTGCTCGCACCAATGTCAGGTGTGAAAACTACTGCATATTTTGGTCCATTTTCTTTTTTTAAATGATTTATTTCTATTTGAATATTTGGGTATGTTTTTTCTATCCTTCCGCATGAATTTCTCCCATGCAAAAGTCAATTTGTCCTTGATGTTTTTCCAAAGTATGGAACATAATCATTCACTACGATGAGGGCAACCGATCCCAGGACTCCTCTCCACTCAACCTCTCATGGATTTTTCCCCGAGCATCCCTGGCTCTTCAATCACGTCGCAACTTCATCAAGATGCGTCAATCATAGGTCGAGCGGACGGTAATTACGCATGCTGATTTCCCCGGAGGTAACACTTACTCAAGCGGCAGGCGACAATCCACCGCTGCCCTCCAAGAGATCCGATTCATTGTCGAAGATCTCTAAGGCATTTGATTGACAATCAGCTGGATGTTAAAGTTTGGGAGAGGCTTTCATAACCACTCCAAAACCATGACTTGGAAATCTAGACCCAAAGTATCCAAGAAGGAAGATTATATTGACCAGATATCTGTGTTTCTCAAAGTGTAGTACCACATTTGATACTGTTAGCTCCCTTGCATAGCTCGCTAAGGAATATCGAAATTAAATGTTCAAATGGTAGTTTTGTGATTTTGTTCAAGTTTTAAAGTACATTGGTACCTCTTTCCTATGCTTCTACATGCAAGTTATGAAACACTTTGATATGGAAAATTACTGTTACAATATACAAAAATATATCCAAGTTACGAAGTCATAAATATATGTCGTGTATCTGTTTTTTTAATTTGAATTTGTCACTGTAGCATTGTACTTTACAATCTACACACTCTGCTGGCCTCCTATTGGCTGTGTCACAACAACCTTCAACAGCAACTTTGTGCTTTATTTAAATTTATGGTTATGAATGTAATGAATAAGAGGATTTTTTTATTAAATTTTTTTTTTTTTGTATTCCTTTTTATCCGTCAAAGAAAAACAGATGTTAAAAAAATAAGAACGTTTTATGCAGTTGACTGATATTTCAAGGCAATAAGGCTGTAAACCATCTTAAAGGTTCAATAAACCCACAATAAAACCTGTAAGAAAAACTGATAAAAGAGTACAACTCCTTCGCATGGCCTCTGTGATTTAAAAAAAAAAAAGATTGTCACTGAACGTCAAGATGGAGAGACAGTTACTCTTTGGAGCGGGAAGAAAGAAGAAATTGCTGGAGATATAGTGAAATTACACTGTCGATATTTTTTATTATGAAGGAGGTCGTAAAGCCAATCAGGTAAGGAGTGGCGAAAAAAAGGGTTAAAAATTAAATGCAAAAAAATACAATTGAAACATTTTGAGTAGTTAGCACATCGGCCTCACAGCTCTCGGTTCCAAACCAGGTCTGTGTGGATTTTGCATGGGTTTTCTCTGGGTACTCCAGTTTCCTCTCACAATCGAGGCATGGTGGGCTAGTTGGACATTAAATTATCCCGAGGTATGAGTGTAATCGTGAATGGTTGTCTGTTTCTTCGTACAATCCTATAGGCTGGCCACCGATTTAGGGTGAATAGAAGTGAGCATTATTTAAGTCATAAAATTCAAAACAAATATTTTTTTTGATCTGAAACGGAATAAAAACTTTCGTTCAATGATTGTCAATATTTGACCTACGGTGATTTGTCCTTTTTGGTCTAAACTGGTTAATACATAATCTAAAGCAGTACAATAAGGTTCAATAATGGTAAAAAAAGAATACATATATTTGCACCAAAACTGTGAATTTCCTTATTTGTGAAGATGAGGTGAAAAAACATAGTTTGTGTTTTGATAGTGGTTATGGTTTGGTCTGTGAGTAGATATAGCCTCAAAATGTTTCAGAAATGTTAAAAATAATGAGAAAATCTGGTGGTCACAAATACTTTTTTTTAAAGAAATTTAAGTAGGTTTTATTTTTCAAAAACTGTCCATTACAATTCTGAACTTTTATTTTTCCAAATAACTTAACTATTTTGTGATCAAATTGGATTTTGTTTTCTTGTTGAAAATGTTCTGTTGGATTTTTAAGAGTAAAAAGCTTTGTAATTTAAAGTTTGAGTTAAAAAGCAAGCATTTGTGCCGCTGAGGTCTTTTGGAGAGCGACAAGGCGACTTCGAGCTGTCCTGCCCGGCCGGCCGCTACTAATTAATCTCCCTGTGCCCACACTTCCCTGCACGGCACGGGATACTTCCCAGTCCTGGCCTCCTGATTTTTTTATAAAGAATAATTGCCTCTCTGATGGGTGATGTGTTTTAATCACCATGTTGTTGGCTGGCCCCCATGTTACATGACCTGCTGAGTCAGCAACACACACATGCTAAAAACCCCTCTAGGGTGGGTGTGACCCCAATACCACATTAAACAAAAAACAAGTTCTGAGTGTGTGTCCCACTTTAAAGTAATGAGGACATCTTAGTCAATTATTGAGATCTATAATAAGTGCTTAGTGTTTAAAACCTCTCTGTGTTTCTCCAATACCCGCTTTTGTCAGGCTTCAGACTAGACTGGTGGCTGGTTACGCCTGTCACCCTATCACAGGTCCAGCCACTAATGACTCGAGTGATGCCAGGTGTGAGTCACTAGCCAGCAAGGAGTATTTAAGGCCACCAAGAACTTGACCATGCTGCTGGATCGTCACTACAGTTTACTGTTAGTTACCTTGTTGCATTTTTCCTTGTCTATATGATTGATGTACGACCTCTTGATTCCCCCAGGATTTCCGACTATGATCTACCCCTGACCACGTATAACGGATCACGGACTATGACCACGGATCACGTACTACGGACTACGACCACAGATCACGTACTATGGACAACGACCACTGATCACAGACTGCGAATAACGACTGCGCCTTCGTACCTGTACACCCATCTCTCATCTCATCTCATTTTCGGAACCGTTTTATCCTCATTGGGGTTGCGGGGGGTGCTGGAGCCTATCCCAGCTGACTTCGGTGGCCAGCTGATCACTGGGCACAAAGAGATGGACAACCATGCATACTCACACCCAAACCTAGGGGTAAATTATGGTGTCCAAAGTATATCGTGCATGTTTGTGGAATATGGGAGGAAACTGGAGTACCCAGAGGAAACCCATAAAGGCCTGGGAAGAACATGCAAACTGCACACAGGTGCATGTGACCTGGATTTGAACCCATGACCCCAAAGCTGTCGATGTGCTAACCTCTCACACCATTGGGCTGCCCCAAATGCATCTAATTAAATGTTATTTATTTCATAACATCACTACCACTGTGTTTTGCAGTCACATTTAATATTGTTTGTATTCTTTGAATTATAAAATGTGAAACAGTCACATTCAAATGTATCACATGGATACACAAACTTCAATGTTTGATGTGTTAAAATTAGTAAAGTCGTTTGTAGGGTTTCATAAGAGAAATATTGGCTTGAGCTTGACAGGCATGAAAAATCCAAAACAAAAACACCACTAAGAAACACAAAACTATTCCTTACATTGATAGTTTTTTTTCAAATCTCCTTGTTGTTTTAATTTGTATCTTTATTTATTTTCTTGATCCAAATTGGAGCCTCTCGGATGCCCTGACAGTTGTTTTTGTGCATGCTGCAATTTGCATACCATCTCCAGTAATGTACTGCCATCAAAATCATTATGGAGCTCGTGTTTAGTCATTTAATTGTCTAATTATTATCCCTCCAGTGCAATATGACTGCAAGGCCTAACTCATAGGACTCCAATTGGACAATTCCAATGATATTACTGACTCCAAAACCAGACTAAATTATCTTCAACATAAATGTGATTACCGTATTTACTCGCATACAAGTTGCATTTGTCGTACCTAAAAAATGATGATTGAATTTTCGGTACAGCTTATCCCATCTCATCTCATTTTCTTCCGCTTTATCCAAAGTAGCTTTATCCCTAGCCACCAAAATTCCAATTTGAATTTATTTCTAGTTTTAAAGTGACAACTAGGCACACGGACGTGTAGTGGTCCATCCGCCTGATACATTTTGAAATCATGTTGGGAAGAATTTCTTTTAGGACTATTTGACAACAAATTGGCAGACTGGATAGATGAGTGGTTAGCCCTTCAGTTCTGAGATTGAGTGTTCCATCCCAGGTCCATGACTTTGCTACATTTTTCTTTGAGTAATTGCCTACCAAATGATGTTAAAAAAAGCATGCTGAGATGGTTAAATTCCCCTAGGTATAAAGTGTCGGTGAATAGTTTTCCCTGTGTTTTTGCCCTGTGATTTGCTAGCCACCAATTCAGGGTGTCTCCCGCCTGGTGTCCATAGTTTATTGGAATTAGCTCCTGCACCCCCTCCGACCTTCCTATGGAGAAAGAGTATAGGAAATGAATGAAGTCGGCCATGGAATTATTAATTCAAGTTAAAACCCACTGCACCACGGGCTTCTGATGTAGCCAAAATGACGTCCACCGAGAAGATTGACGTTGAATAAGGGGTTTTAAGGGCTGCAATGATGTAGAAGCTCCCGGATGAGAGGGAGAGGGATCGCCGGCGAACGTCGCCATGACGACAGGCCGAGGAGAAGATCGAGCGGGAACAGCGCACGCCTCACTCAGCTTCGTTAACAAGCAATATGGAGAGGCTTTCTTGCTGCTACTGCTGCTGCAAATGTGTTTTGAATTATGCTTGTTTTGTAATGGATTTGTTTCCTTTTTCTGTGTGATTTTTTTTTTAATCTGATCGTAGAACTTCACTGATTGCATGATTTTTGTTTTACTATTTATATTTTATTTTGTGTGTTTCGTCTTTTGTTTTATTTATGTGTTTGTTAATTATTGTGTGTTTAATGTGCTCATTGTTTGTGTTCTTTCAGGGTTTCCCCCGCTTCTGGCCTGAAGAGAGCTGGGATTAGCTCCAGCACCCTCCACGACACTAATGAGGTTAAGACGGTTCAGAAAATGAGAGGTATTATTTGTTCTTCACACAGTTTGTGGGGGGTGCTAGAGCCTATCCCAGCCAGCTACGGATAGGAGGCAGGGGACATTCTAAATGGATTGCCAGCCAATCGCGGGGCACACTGAGACCGGTACGCATTCACACTCACACTTATACCTGCAACTTAGAGTGTTGAACCACATATTTTTTTTGTTAACTGGAGAAAACCCACACAAGCCCAGGGAGAACATGCAAACTCCAAACGGGAACGTTCGAACCTGAGATTGAACCCTCGATCCTACCAATGTGAGGCTCATGCGCTAACCCGTCGGGCAATGGGCCGTTAATAACTCAGATGCATTGTTTTTTTAATATTTTCAGACACACAAAGGGACAAGTTGTCGCAGGACTGAATCTTAACGACGGATAGCTTTAAATAGTTTACAGTAGCCAAAATGTTTTGGGAGGCCTTCAAGACATTTTGGGTAGAGCGAGTGCCATGAAAGTGAATGAAAAAGAAGGTTAAATAGTGTCTTTAATGGGCCACGCCGACCGTTCACATTCGGCTCTGTGGTTACGTTCCGCTCTCTGCCAGGGGGTAATGGCGGTCCCCATTGATGATTCATCCCTCGTCCCGCTACTTCATTTTTTTTCCCTCTCCCTCTTCTTTTTCTATTCACCGTGCCGGCGAATGCAAATCCGCTCTGTCACATCTTTTTAACTACCCCTCCGCCCTCATCTTTCTTGCTGGCTGTTGCTTTTTTTTCTTTTTTTTTCCCCTTTTCCTCCTTGTGGAGGATTAGCAGTCGCGCGTGACTGATGGGGAGGAGATATGCCATCAGAATAAGTTACAAGCTTCCACATCGTCTTGTTCCTCATCTTAAATGGCCATAGTGTTGTCTTTCATGTTGACAAGGTGGGTTGAAGACTAAAAAACACCTTGATTTTTACACAGTGGATGCTATTGATGGTCATTGATGTCCAATGGTGGAAGAAAGGGTAACACATTCTGTTTATCCTCATTTAATTCAATTAAAAATACAATGAAATACATTTATGGATTAATGTTGAGATTAATTCATCTATTGACGAGGCTATTATTATGATAAGATGTCAACTACATTAGTTGAATCACTATAACATTGAATTGCAATTGGAGATATGAATTATTGATGATTTCACATCAGAATAATTAAAATGTTACATTTTGACAGTTATTAATAATCCCATTACACGGATTAATAGCAAAATTAATTACAGTAATCCCTTGAATTGTGCGGATAA
The DNA here is from genome assembly GCF_051989575.1 of Stigmatopora nigra. Taxonomy (NCBI): domain Eukaryota; kingdom Metazoa; phylum Chordata; class Actinopteri; order Syngnathiformes; family Syngnathidae; genus Stigmatopora; species Stigmatopora nigra. Next base: position 2,997,431 of record NC_135521.1, read on the forward strand.
TGTAGAAACAGACATGGCCATGATATTTGAAAATAAACACAAAGTAGGATCACCCTAATATTAATAATATACTACATGTCAACAAATTCAATGACTCTGACCATGTCGTCAACCACCTGTGGACGCGGTTTCAAATTGCGTCCCATTTTAAAAATCTCCTGCAAATTTTTCAAACACTAATTACTCTACTCATTCCACTATTAATTGATGCGTAGATTAATTTCAGAAGAACATAGAATTGATTAGTCTATCTATTTACAAAACAATTAATATGATTAGATTCCAATTATATTCATTGAATTATGACCTGTAAAATGAAAAGGGGAGGAAGGATGGAAAGCTGGGAGGTATGGAGGGGAGTGAGCGGGTTGCCTGTAATCCATCTGTGTGGCCTCCTGGAGCCCCTCATTACTGTCAGCGTCTGAGCGACGGTGACGGCCGCCACGGGTTGCGTGCCAACACAGGGAAATGAAGTGCTTATTAGGAATCCTGCCGCCACCTTCCCCGCCGCTCTCCGGCAGGTCCGAGACCCTCCCCCACCCCACCGACATAAGAATACAGTTGCTCGGTATGAAAGTCGGTGAGGAGCGCGGCAGCAGTGATGCTGCCAAGAAGACTTCATTATCTCCGACCGAAGGCCGAAAGTGCGGCGTCCTTCGGAAATAGCAACTTTGATACTGACATGATGTTCTGTAAGTTTGGGCTAACTTGGAGCAGTCAACTCCCCCTTGTCGTAAGCAGCGTCACTTGAGCGTGGCCATATTATCAATATTTTATTGTACCTCTAATTGCGAAATGAATTGGTTCCCTAAGTGGTTTCATAACTTGGATTTTTTATTGTAATTAGAAGCATAAACATGTCAATGACATTAAAATGAAAAAAAAATAATCTACCAGGTGGAATTGCAAGTGGCAGCTGATTAAAAACAAATGCAACCATGCACATAAACAACTTAAAACTATGTTGTGCACCTTGAGAAAAGTTTTCTGTTCGGATTTGTATCTTGCACTCTTGTCAGGCTGCCTACATTGCGCAAACTTTTTGCATCATGGATATGCAGTTTCCCGCTCGCCAATGGGACGCCAGTGGCGTGTTGTGAGATAGCCAATGCAAAAGCAACTATAGCATGTCCATTTAAAAAAAGAATAATAATGGAAAAGTATTTATGATTTGGGAGATGCTTGATTTAGTTTGAGGTTTTGACATTTATTTGCATCTTGGAACAAAAATCTCTAATCTAAATATTTTGTATGTAGTATCATTGGTAAGTAAAGCTACTACTTTATTTCCGTGTTTTCGTGCTTTGCAGCACCAACCAGATATCAGAGCAGTGGTGGAACAAATGTGCAAAGGGCTTGGGTGCGATGAGTATCAGCAGGCACTTTTAGTCAAGAGGCCAAGCAGGGGGCGGGGACACTAGGTAATAGATCAGTGGTCTCAAACCGGTCCTCAAAGGGCCGCAGTGGGTGCAGGTTTTCATTCCAACTCAACAAGGATACCTTTTGCAAGTGCAATCAGTTAATTAGAGTCAGGTGCTACTTATTTTAAAGACACCTGATTGGTTAAAATGTCGTCCCTGGATCGGTTGGAACAAAAACCAGGACCCACTAAGTGGAAAAGGTTTGAGACCACTTTAATAGATCATCATTTGCAGGGTTCTTTAGGTAACATTCAAACACTATTATAGCTATGTATGTGCATCACCTTTAGTTTGTTTTCTTTTTTTGAAAAATGTATTTCTCTCGCTTAATCACACCCCCTAGGCCGGTACTAAGACGGTTTGCCGATAGGACATTTCGCCGAACGGACGTTTCGTATTCATTTGTATTGTCAATAGATTAAAGAACAGATTATTATAACTATTTTACGATATGAAATCCTGGATTAATATCTAAATAATGTTTTTATTGCATTTTCAGTCAAAAATGATAAAAATATTAGAAAATATTTATCACATTAATATGTAAAATGAACAACAAATTTTGAAATGATTATGTTTTCACTCTTTATTTCTATTTTAGGATTTATTGTTGCACTGAAATAAATGCATGCAAAATTTACTAGATATTAGGGGGGATTGTTTTACAGAATATTGCGCCATTTAAATGGCAACAGTTCTATTTGTTATTGTAATTTCCTTTTTTTTATATGAATTTCCAACTGCCCCTTGAGCCGAGTGAGGATAAATCGGTACAGAAAATTAAATGAATGAATGAATTTCTGTATAAACATCACATTTTCTTTATACCACAAGGCAGTAAAAAGGTTTGTCAACAGCAGACCGCCATAAGCCAGCACACAACAGATAACAAAAGGTATGAATGCAAATATTAGAGCGGGCGTCAGTGTGACACTGCTGAAATATTAATAGAAGGAGGCGGCTCATTTATTATTGATGCTCACTCACTCGCTCACACGTGCATCTTCTAGTTAAGGTTGCCGCGGTACACTTGTGAGCGCAAAAAGTTGGAAACTTTTCTTTTGTTTTCTTTCCTGTTTAATGAGACTCTGGCGAGCATGCCAGCCTTTTAATACATTCACTGCCATTGGCAGCGATAGACACCCAAACTATTTGGACTGTGTGGGTTAGCGGCGATCATAAAACACACTCACTATAGCATATCCCACCTAACTATGGGCACCAGCCCTGAGATTGTTCCTAGCCAAGGACCCCCACTGTGAGGGCGAGGCGCTAAGTACTTAGCCACTGGGCAGCCTGATGTTAAATTGGTATTTTGAAATGAAAGAAATTGTGCCGTATCATTGTCACATTGTAAACGTTAACAGCCGTCTCCAGCTGTCATTGACTGAGATCGACATCCACTTCATTGGTACTGAGAGGCATTCCTAGTCACCTGGATTGGACGTCTATTGCTGTCAAAAGCAATGAAATATGATCATTCAAGGTCGGTATCCATATTAGTGATTGAGTTAATTCACATTTAACTTTAAATATGCTCGATTAAGAACTCGGAACTCGTGAAGTCACGCGGGAACTTTGTACTTTTTTGCATTTTCTGGTGTACCTGCCAGTTATGTTTCAATATTTGGCTCAGTGCGAAACATCAAGCGAGCAATAGATCTGTGGTTGGCAATATCACTCCCGGCACGCAGGCTCGCCTTTGAACGCATGGTGACTGGGAGAAATGCAAATTCGCATAATTACCAAACATAGATGTTATCCTGCATGTGACGCGAGCTGCAAATGGATGCAGATGGAGCTGCCATTTTGCCACTGATAATTGCCTTTTACAGAGAGCAGGGGGAGTTGTATGATACAAGTGGGGCGGCACAATGTAGAGAACACTTTGAAGCTTCCTGCCCGCTGTGTGCAGCGAGATCTTTCCTACATGAAATCCATTAGCTTACCACTAAAATCATCCTCCGGCTTCAATGCCTTGACCTTACTCCAGAGGGTCTCGGATGAGGGCCTTAATGACGTGACAACCTTTAAATAACTGGAGCCCGATAGGTACAGTTTGAATATGTAGCACAAGCACGTTTTTGTTGCTCACAGGGAGCAAGCAGGTTTGCAAAAACCAAACAAAAAAAAGAAATAATACAATTTCAAATGAATCCTGTACCAGTTGCTCATGAAATCACTTCAAACAGTCCCCTGCACCTTAGTTTCTGCTTTGTTTGAGTATCTTTACATTATAGACAAGTTTTTTCTTTCATATTATGGCTCTGATGAAGAAATCTTCTAGCTCAAGCCAAAAGAACAGCAACTTCCAATGAAATCAAGCTTAACATTGTAACAAAAACATGAAGTAAAGGCACCTATGACTATCGATGAAGATGATTTTGACAGCAGAACAAAGTTAAAACTTTGGGAAGAAAAACATGCCAAATGCCATTTAGCATTCACAAAGACCTTACGTCAATGTCAAACAGCTTCAAGTTTACATAACTTAGAAATAAGCATGGTAAGGTAAACAATCGGTTTTTGTGTGTATGCCTTTTGTTGCAATGTTGATGTGTGGAGTGATGCGTTTTTTTTTTTGTGTCTTTCCTAAAATGCACCACATGTCTGACTAGTGTGAGAGAGGGAGAAATATGTGGACCAGGTAGCCAGTTTCGTTTGGTTTTATTTTGTTGGCGTCCCAAAAGTCGATTGCCATTCACTAAAGATACACACAAAACACTAAAGTTAACTTTTTCCTTCATTCATTTTTTTCATTGCCTGCCCATCTGTCTAACTAGATTAATCATCCAAGTGTAACCGTCAATTGGAGTGAAACATGATCAAGTAAATCCAGCTTTTACCTTTGAATTGGATTTGATATTTCTCTGACTTTGACTGGTGGTGAAAGAGTTTTGGACTACAAACAACAAAAGAATCCTAAGGTACATTGCCAAAAATACACATGCAATAAAATACTGTTATTTTTTTTAACAAAATTCAAGAAAAGCACAACCTAAAGAACTCAATTCATCACATTTGACTAAATTTAAAAAGATGTACTTATGAGAACCAAATATTTAGGGCCAGACTTCATTACCTTATTTCATGCTACAGAAAATGGAAAAAAAATAACCCTCTTTTATGGCTGTAATGTGTTTTTTGTTCAAATTGATGCCCCAGAAGACATTTGGGTGTGGTCCGTTCCCCTCCCCTAGAATTTTTCCACACTAAGGACCACTGTGAGCAGCATCAGAAGTGCTCACTACAGCCACACACCAGTATCACAGCTTCCACCAGCAGGTGTATTTCTACTACCCATAAATTATCCAAATATAAGAAAATCTCATGATTAATATGCATGTGTGTCACTCCCTACGAATTTCAACATTTTTGGGGGGTAATTTCTAATAAATTGGCAGAAAATACAGTGAATATAACAAAAAAACACCATTCTTGAAATGCCATTTTTAGTGCACTTATAAATCAGGGTTCAAATTCATGGCCATGTTTACATTCCCAAAACATTAATGAAATATTCGAAATTGGCCTTCGTTGTTATAACAATGTGTCTGGGAATCAAACCCTCGAACCCAGAACTGTGAGGACAATGTACTAATCACTCGCCTGCTGGGCCACCAAAAGTATTTTGTAAAATGTCAAAATAGTCAGCTATTTTGTATTCGAAGGAAGCATGATGCACTTCTTGGGAAGATAGAAAATAGGATTAACGAGCTATGCGGTGAAACACAAAGGAAGATATCTTTAGTACAAATGTTGGGCCTCCTCCTAATTTTTGTTTCTCTCCACCACTCCCTAACACGACTATAGAGCAAGACTCTACCATTGCGCAGACACATTTGGTATCCAGAACACAAGCTAACGCCATAAAGTAAAACAAATGAGCGCATACTTGAAGCACAGCTGCGCCGCACTTATCATCTCGAAAAAGAACACAAGCGACACTAATAAGTGAAAAATTGAAGCCAAGAAATGCAAAATATGAATACAGATGATTGTACTTACTGAGGGGCACATTATTGGAGACGGAATCCATCTTTCTCTCAAGCCCTTGAGAAGACTTCAATGACTCCTTTGAAAATATAGATTCATTGGATTTCCTATTAGAAAGGAAAGGGGATTGTAGTCAACTTTTACTGAACACTAAATATACTAAAATGAAATGAAACAAGGTATAAATGCATATCCAAAGGGATAAAACCTATGCATCTTCAATTGTAAAAAAAAAATCTGATAGGGGGGAGACTTGGGGGTGAAGTCAGCTGAGATCTGCGACCCTAGTGAGGATATAGCGGTTCAGAAAATAAGATGAGATGAGATAAATTTCGGTATCTTTATGCTGTGTAATTCAGTGATTGACAGTTGTCCAGCCAAGTGGTGAAACTGGGTATGATCTTTTGTTTTTCAAGTGGGAATGGTCTGCTATGCAAAGCATGCAATAAAGCTAAAGTTGTAAGTGAGTTTTTTAATGCAAAAATATGGACTCATTGGAAAGAAAACTTCCTCAACATTCAACAGAAAAGTTATTTGAATGAGTGAAGTGAGAACACAAGTGAAAACTAATGTAAAAAAGCATTCAGATTTGTGCATATTCTTGTGACATTTATTAAGATGTTTTAGGTACATATATTAATCATTTCATTTTATTATGACTAGATCATTTATGGGTAGTAAAAATGCACCTGCTGATGCCAGGTGCGATACCAGTATGTGACCATAGCGAGCACTTGTGATGTTGCTCACAGTTGTGCTCAGTGTGCTCGGGGAGGTTGTTTGTATCCTCAGACATAAAAAAAATTGAGATAACAATGCCGTATACTACTTTTTAAAAAATCAAAGGATTTCAAGGAATGAAATCTTTCCATTTCATTTGTTGAATAGATGATTGGATTCAGGTAAAAAAACAAAAACATTGTTTTTATTGACTACGGCAGCTAGCCCGCATGCTGAGCATCTAACACCAGTAAAATGTACTGCACTTGGTCAAAACAGTCTTGAAGAAAATATTTATTTTCAAATATTCTAAAACAAAATGCAGTGGAGCTGGTGGGCAAGTGGTTAGTACGTCTCACTCACAGTTCTGAGATTGAGAGCTTAATCCCCGGTGGGTTTCTGTAGTTTATATGTTCTCCCTGGGCTGGGGTGATTACTCCGGTTTCTTCCCAAAACCTCAAAAAAAGCATGATAGACTGTTTGAACACAAGCGTGAATGGTTGTCCCTCTCAATTTGCCCCACGATTCGCTGGCAACACCTACTTGCAGTGATAATTGGCTGTGATCAGCTGCAGGGTCTTAGTCATCTGTTTTGGGGTCCAAACATACTTCGGCTTCCGTGGATCATAACAAAACAGTTTGTCCTCTGAAAATCATTTCGAATTCCATGTCCAAACCAACGATGACATTGTGTGATGTGTGGTCTCCCATAAACATCCCATATGGAACAGATGTGATGAAATCCCCATCCTTATCCGACCCGTGTCAGGGCTATCGTGTCAAACATTAGCCGTGACCTCACCATGAGAAAACAGATGTGATTGGTGGGCCCGCCGGCAGCAAATGCCACGTCCTCGCTTGTGATCAATGCGTCCGCCAGGGTATCGTGGTTTGTCTGGTGCGAGAGTCTTCTCGTGCGGTCGATTGGCGTGTCATTGAACACCCGTCTTTATTTCCGCCGTCCATCAAAACTGAAAGCTGAAGGGTTCCCGTTTAACGCTATTCTGCCCCGTGCGAGGTCGGCACCCAGGCGGCGACCTTGGCAGGACGAGCCGTAATATGAATACAATCATGCTGAGTGGCAAAATAACTGCGCCGTAAATAACCTGACATCATCTCCCTCCTCCTCGTCATTTCACATTTTTTTGGGGCGCCCGGGACAACGGCCCTGAAAGAGTCGATGTCTACCAACCAAATGTCAAGAGTGGAAAAATGGAGGCACCGCATAACCCGAGAAGTGAGGACAACACCCCCTGATTTTCGCCACAAATAAAATTGGACGGAGATAGAAGAATATATGCGGGATGGCAAGAAAAGGGCAGGAACTTTTTTACGGGTGGCGTATATTTCATGAACATATAATACACAAGCAGGGGGGACCGGTGAAGAATCAAAAGACGCTTTACAGAGAAGTACAGAAAAAAATAGCCCAAATGTGTACTTTTCCGACCTCAAAAATGCGACACCCTGGCACAAATATTGATTTTCTGAAAAACTGAAGTCAAATACGAAAATTGTCTGTTGTGCACCCCGACAGGCGTGAATTTACCAACTTTTGATGAAAATGGCATTCAAATTGGATTTACAATCTGGGCTCACACATTCTCAGAAATAGTCATATGTAGAAATTATCAATTCAGGATGTTTTTTGTTCATTATCATAGAGTGTAAATGTGTCTTTATTAGACCTAAACATAAAAATCACTGCTAAAAAAAGCATTACTGACTTTAGCCATTGTGCACCTCTTCTACAAAACGTGTGTTCTTGTCTTTAAGCGTCGGAATTAGAGCAAAATCAGACATCTGATAATAAAGTCAGAATATTGACCACCATTTTTTTCTTTAGTTCTCACAATAATCTTCTTTAAAGAAAGAAATTAGGATCTAATGTAATTATTATACTTTCTCTGTCCATTGTAGATAATATCCCATAGCCCCTTTCAATTAAATATAACTTTGACACTTGGTTTGACAATTAAATAGCCTATGAAACATGTTTCCCTCTAAATACTAATTAATGTTTTGGTAAATTGGCTGTTAATTATTTAGGGTATTACTTAATTGATATTGTTTCATGTGAGGCTGGTATGCAAAGTGAATAACACTTTGTTGAAAAGTTCAAAAAGTTTAGACGTGGGTGTCCTTTCTATGATATTCATCCTCTTGCGAGCGTCTAGCCCATAAGTCGTAAACGTCTCAGCCATGATGGACGGCGTCAAGCGTGAAGGTAAAGATGTCGTGGTGCCCTTAAAGGACACTTCCTCTGTGATCACATTTACATTTAAAAAGCACAATTTGCACTTATCATTTTCTGACCCCGGCTAGTCCCCCATTTACCGACCTCCCTCTGCTTTTCGCCCTACCTAATCTGATATCAGTTGCTTCATAATCGCAAAATACAGATAAATAAATTAAGTGAAACGACCTCGCTTTCGCCCTGTTTTTTTTCTTGTGCAAAGACGATAAACAGCAGTGGAGGATAAAGCGTGAAAAATATAAAATCGCATAAGTGTCCTTGGGAATGCCACGACGAGTGACGGCGATTCGTAATTAAGCGAAATTCATTAAGGGCCAAATTGAAAGCGTTGAAAATGTGATTATTTATGACTTTGGTCCGACCTTCGTCAAAGAGCTAGGAATCAAAAGCCTCAGTTAGTGAGGAGACTCGATAATTATTTAGCACATTAATTTTTCCTTTCTCGGTGCCATTGACGTTGCTAGACGCCCGTTCCATTTTGATTGAGAGAGGCAAATGAACATTTGTTCTAAATAAGTTGGACATCAGGTGCTGTCAATAGCATTGAAAGAGAAGCACTCGCGACCACTCCTCACAAGGAATTGGCATTGACCATGTTTATCACAAATAACTTGATGTTGACTTAACGTAAAAAGTGAATATCAATGCATTGTCATAAATAGGAATGTCGAACATTCTAATGTGTAAGGCTGTCACAACGGCAAATTTCATTATTTCATTTTCCATACTTATCCTCACTAGGGTTGCAGGGGTGCTGGAGCCTATCCCGACACATCTGTGCAGCATGCAGGGAACACCATGGAATGATTGTGAGCCATTCGCAGGGCACAGGGTTAGGGGTTAGGGTTAGGGTTAGGGTTAGGGTTAGGGTAAGGGGTTAGGGTTAGGGTTAGGGTTAGGGGTTAGGGTTAGGGCTAGGGGCAACCAGGTCAAACGGCCTACCATGAACGTTACTGTGAGCTGTATGAATGCAGAGTACCCAGCGGAAAAAAAATGGTATTGGGTGCAATTTTGACTGGGAGCAGGGGTCATTCTACCGGAATGGGACAGGATGGGACATTTTTTTATTTAGGCCTAGGATTGGGTTGAAACAGTAACATGATAAAAATCCACTCCCCATTCATGCTCCACTATATACTTCTGGTTACAACACTACCTAAGGACTTAATGTACTACCTTGCCCATCCTCTGTCTTGACTGCCATCTTCTTGTAAACTACAAATCGTAAATCCACATTCATTTCAGCGAACAATCAACATTCCGGGAACAAACGTTTATTTCGATCTCTGAGCCAATTTGGTGTCATCGCTATCATGGTCGACCCCATAAATCTGCATCGGCGGAATGGCTTTGGTGAGCAATTACCGCCGTGTGGGACGTGGCTAATTTGATGAGAATTTGCTCTGACAAGTCTGGACCAAGAGGAGGGGTGACGTCCCCGCCGGACTGTGGATACGGGAAAGCGGGCCGAATGTGGCTGGGAGGGTCGGTGAAGCGCAAACGCCTAACATGTGGTAGGAGGTCGACTGAGCCCAACTGGGGGCGCCCCTGCTCTTTCTCGGCACTCTTGAAGCTGCCAGACATAAAACAAGTCCTAAAAATGCCTGTATTATGCCGATATTTTCTATCTTGGCTTTTTGTGCGAACCATTTTCAGTGTTAGGTCTTCGAAAAGAATAATTACATTAATTTTACAGTAATTGAAAATGATTTTGGTAATATTATCGGTTGCTATTTATTTCCGCGTTCTTGTATCCATACATTTGAGCAGGCCGCCTGCACTCGGCTCCCATACTTTGTCCATTGATTGCAGATTGTGAAAAACATTTATCGTATTCTCACGACTATTATGCGCATCGTATTTTTAGCCGCAGTGTCAATAATGAGTGGTATTTCTGTATTTTACACACAAAGGACGCATCGTTCTTTAAGACACAGCGAGGCATGGCATATATATATATATATATATATATATATATATATATATATATATATATATATATATATATATATATATATATATATATATATATATATATATATATATATATATATATATATATATATATATATATATATATATATATATATACATATACATATATATGTATATGTAATAAATGTATTGGATTTCGAGCGGCAGCAATGGCTTAATTGAGGTGCTTATACAGGTTCATCCTACCACTCCGTGTTTGTTTTTCATCTTCTCCATCTTTCTCTACTCTGTTACTTTGTTGTGTTAGCCCAGCAAATATCCATGGGAAGAACACACAACCTGACGGGTAAAATGTTGAGCGGCCGGCATGGGGCCACGGCCATTAGCTGTAATTCAGCTCTCAGCTCCCCATCACGCTGCGCGCTAACTGCACCTCATGCCCTGCGGCTGCCGGCTAAAACAAACACTCCAGAAAGAGAAAATGAGCTGGAAAAGGTCCGGGAAATAATTGAGAACCGGCATTGAATGGAATGCATAATGCATGCAGGAATATGAATATTCAAAGGATATTCTCCTAATCGATGCTGACGGGGGTGGGGTTGGTGTCTACTTAGTGGAATGTAGGGCTGCCACGATTAATTGAATGGTGTTATCAATTTAATGTACAACACATTTGATTAACAGTTCAGTCGCTGAATTCTAAATTTTCTTTTTTTAGCCTTTTCACCTTAAATATTGTTTTATCTAATGAATTAAATGTCAATCAATTCATTTGAAATGTATTTTATTTATTGATTGATTTATTCATTCAATTATTTTTCTGAATCTTATCCTCACAGCCATCCCGGGGAGAGGTGGAGCCTATCCCAGCCAAATATGGGCTTCAGGTAGGAGATCCAATAAATTGGTTGCCAGCCGATTGCTGGAAAAAAAGAGACGGATAACCAAGTTTGCTCACTGTCATAGCTTGGGTCAATTAGAAGTGTTCAATCTTCCTAGAATGCATGTTTTGGGGGTTCGGGTATCATGCTTTGTTGTTTATGTTTGACCTATATCTGCCCTTGTCTGTCTTGTTCTTGTGATTGTTCATTGTTCTCACTTGTTACTTCATCCGGTTTCTGTTTCAGCATATCCGCTGCCTTATATGTAAAACACCTATTCTCTATAACTAGTAAATCCAAGTACGTGTATTTAAGTTCCCGTTGCTTGTTCAGTTCTAGTTGCATCATTGTCAAGATTGTGTAAAGTTGATGTTTGAGTACTTCGATGTCCCTTCTAAACCACGTCTTTCTTTTATTTAGAATTAACCATTTATTTTACCATGGATTATTTTTACCATGGAATTATTTATTAATTATTCTTTTTCTCATGAGGATCACAAACTTTCCACTGAAATTCCCCAAGATTTATCCTGGATTTGGTACTCTGACTTCACTTCCGCGGTATGAAATCTGATCAAGGCGGATCATCTCGCTTTCTAAACAGCCTTGGACAGTGATTATGTAGCCCTCTTTCCCACCCTGGCGTCAGCCGTCAAAGCGGGAGACTCGAACACGGCGGCCAAGAAGAGCCGGTGCTGTTTTTTGACAGGTACATGTCTCTATGGGCCACTTCCTTTCCAATTTAGGAAATGCTTAAGCCGGAAACGGCTGCCTTAACGTTAGTCTCTTCCAAGACCAAAGGGGAAAAAAAGAAAAAGCAGTTTCTTCTTCCTCGCCGCTCTTAACAAGAAGGCCCCGTTGATCCTTCGAAGACACTCAACTGCGAGCTTTTCATTATTTTACTTGAATTTTAATTCTATCCGTCCGCTCGTCGAATCTCGCTGGTTGAACGGAGCGGAAAGGAAAGGTGACAAAAATGTAGTGCAGCAAACCACGTCATTATTGTCTAAAAGCAGTGAGTAAAGATGACACTGAGGGGCCAGACCGCATCCTCGTCTTTGACGTGTCGAACAACATTTTGTACCATTTGCTAGGGCAAGTAGACGTCACAAGAGACGATCTTTTGGTCGCCGGTCAAATGTACTTAGATATTAAACAGTACTTAGATATTAAACAGTACTTAGATATTAAACAGTACTTAGATATTAAACAGTACTTAGATATTAAACAGTACTCTATCTCTTAGATATTAAACTCTCTTGCTTAGATATTAAACTCTCTCTCTCTTAGATATTAAACTCTTTCTCTCAGATATTAAACTCTCTTTCTTAGATATTAAACTCTCTCATGAATATAATTTTGAGAGCTGGCTTCAACAGTAAACTCTCTGTCACCATTTGATCGGCAACCAAAAGACCGGCGACCAAAAGACCGGCGACCAAAAGACCGGCGACCAAAAGACCGGCGACCAAAAGACCGGCGACCAAAAGACCGGCGACCAAAAGACCGGCGACCAAAAGACCGGCGACCAAAAGACCGGCGACCAAAAGACCGGCGACCAAAAGACCGGCGACCAAAAGACCGGCGACCAAAAGACCGGCGACCAAAAGACCGGCGACCAAAAGACCGGCGACCAAAAGACCGGCCACCAAACGACCGGGGACCAAAAAGGACCAAAAGACCAGCCACCAAAGGACCGGTGACCAAAAGACCGGTGACCAAAAGACCGGTGACCAATAGACCGGTGACCAAAAGACCGGCGACCAAAAGACCGGCGACCAAAAGACCGGCGACCAAAAGACCGGCGATCAAAAGGGACCAAAAGACCGGCGACCAAAAAGTAAACTGCTAATGCAATAAACTTGGTTTACATAGTGCACATAAAACACGTGCACCACACACGATGATAGTTTCCAAGCTATCGGTCAGATTTGGATAAATCCCTTTTGTATATATTTGTTTTATCTTTGGAGCTCAGCGGGGTGCCTGTTTCTTGCATGGGCGGGCCAATTCCCACACGGGTGCTCGCCAACGACAAATTGTAGGTGCTGAAGACATCAAAGGTGGAGTCAAGTTGAGAATTGTTACTGAAATAACCTCAAAGAGCTGCAGCTGACCGCCCACTCCCAAGTGGGTCGGCGGCCAGGTTGGCTCCAACTTTAAGCGTGAATCGTGTTTAATTGCACCCGCTGTGTAACACCCCTTTATTAGCCACTCCCCAATTACCCAGCCAGTGCATCATCAGCATATTTAGTGAGCTGTTCATGGACCTTCTGTCAGGTAATGCCAATTAAAAGAAACAGTCTTCATGCTGCGAAACCTTCTGACCAAATCAATGACAAACTTGTCCAACTCCACAGAAGAAAAAAATGTCTATGACACCGGTATCAAAGTGACGGGGCAGGGCCCAAATCAAGTCCGCCGAAACACTTTTGTGTGGCCTACAGAAGTAAATCGTGTGTGTGAATATTTCTATACTTTTTTTTTCCTTTTAATTCCTTCATTTATTTGCTGAACCACTTTATCCTCACAACAGTCATGGGGTGCTGGAGCCTATCACAGCTGACTTCAGGCAAGAGGTGAGGAACACCTTGAATTGGTGGTTTTTTTGTTGTTGTTTTTTGTTGTTGTTTTTTTTTGTTTATTTGTTTGTTTGAAATGATTTTCCTTCTTGCAGCATATTCCACAATACATCATTCTGATTTCAAATTTAAAAAAAAGAAATGACTCCAAATCTAAACACAGTGATGCAAAAACAACCCAAAATCAATCTGAAATTACCATGAAATTCCACTAAAATGAATAAAATTTTAAGTCATGCTTCATTTTACTTCGATTTAGTCACATTGAGTAAATTTTGAATTTTGTCATTAGTTTTGTTCACTTAACTTTCTCTTTCTTTGTCCGTTTTATTTTTGTTCTTGGAATATATATATATATATATATATATATATATATATATATATATATATATATATATATATATATATATATATATATATATATATATATATATATATATATATATATATATATATATATATATATATATATATATATATATATATATATATATATATATATATATATATATATATATATATATATATATATATATATATATATATATATATATACAAAGTAAAAAAAATGAAAAAATCAAATAAAATAAATAAAAAAACAGAAATTTAAAGCTAAAGAACATGATAAATGCCCAGATTTTTTTTATAAACCAAAAAAGAAAAGGGTGTAAGATAATTTTCTTAATTTATATTTTGGAGACAATCAAAAATATATATCTACTGCCACAAAATATAAAACACACGGTCAAAACCAATTGAAGGCATCAGACGGCCCCTTCGGTCAGTGTCGGCCTCAAACGTCTTTGTAGTCCTGAGCTTATTATGAAAGTACATTTTTTTATAATGAGCACTCCAAACTCATCAGAGGAAATGTAGCAGGAGCATAAAATGCAATTAGTGAGTGGCAAAAACATCACAACATCCTTTCATCTGTCCCCAAACTACTACATATTGCTTTAAAACATTTCCCTTTTTTTTAACGTCCGCGCAATTTAAGGGCGAAAAACAATTTTGGTATAATTGCATTTTTTGATGAGTACATTTGTTTCATGATTGCTGTGTAATTGCACCATGTGTTTCTCCTCCTCGTCATGTTTTACGGACAATAATGAACGAGGACCTTTGTTGTCTATTGCAATTTATTCTGCTACCAATGCACTGTTCATATAGTCCGCAGTTACAAACAAATAAAAGCCAATGATGGCAACATCTGTTGGAATTTTGTTGGGATAGCTTATCAAGACATAACAGTAGAAAAGGCAATGTTTGGCTCTCACTCCATGTCATTTCTTATAGATTTTTAGTAGCCTCTGTGGTTGTGGCGAGTTTAAGACAGGAGTATTTGGGAACAGCAATATGGCTTTATGTCTAGGATGTGTACCACTGTTTTCTCCACGGGAGACACCGTACAGGAAGGACAGATTAGGACCCAGTCATAGGAAGGCAGGTGATGACGAGGTACTAAATGGTGCTCATAACCAAAACTTAAATAACTTTGGAGGGACCTTATAAATGAAACAAAACATGATGCCAAACAGGGAAAAGACAGTGGAATTGAGGAACAAGGTAGCGTGGATGTATGGATCGCCGCCACCGCCGACCCCCCCGTCCAGGGGGCCCGGAAACTGCCTCTCGCACAACTTGAGTCTTGGAAGTAAAGTTTCAAAACATTAAATTTATGGAATATAATATATAAATTAAAGTAACAAGTAAAATATTAAGAGACATTAAAACATAAAAGGACAAAAAATATGTAAAAACACGTAATTTGAGTGAGGGTTTAGGGAGCTAATGTAACTAGCAGCCGCTTTGAACGATTGTGGGAAGTGAAGAACCATGTGCAGGGATGCTTGAACAGCTGGAGGAAAGTATCAGGTGTATTATGGGATAGCGTCAGCAACAATAAAGGGAAAGGTAGTGAGTCCAGTGATGATGTATGGCTTAGAGATAGTAGTCTAAAGAGTCCAAACTATGTGATTTTGAGCAAATATGGAGGAGAAATGCGATTCGCTTTTAAAGTGGATAGGACGTTGGGCTCACAATTCTGAGACCGAGGGTTTGTACCTTCTTATAAGGAATTGGCATGTTCTCCCCACCCCTTACATGGCTTTTCTCTGGGTACTCCATTTTTTATCCCACATACCATGTAACAATCTAAATTGTCCCTGAGCTTGAATTGTGATAAGCTCCAGCACTCACTGCAACCCTCGTGAGGATAAGCAGAATGGATAATGAATGAATGAATTTGGGAAAAGTAAGATTTTGAATAATTTATGTTATATGATTTTGCATCTGGATTTTTTTTTGGAAAATAAAAGATATATGAACATATGGTTTTAACACAAATGGGAAAAAGATTGCTATGTGCTTCAGGACTTCTACTTTTTCTCCTTAATGGAGTTGGCATGATGTGAAGGAATCCCTCTTGCTGCTTTGTTTTGTTTTCCTCTTGTTGTTCTCGCTCGTTACGCTGAAGTCCCGCCAGGTTGAGATCATGTCTGTCGTGTCAGGTCTGTGCTGTTGCTCGCCTGTCCCACTGCATCTTTAATACACCTACATGACTTGTGCATTTACAACCCTGTTGTTTTTCCTCCTTACCCAGAAGCTTTTGCTCGGAGGCTTTAATAGAGCGCTTCAGATCATGGAATTCCATCACTCTGGAATCCTCTTGTACTCATTAAGATTATAGTGCCCACTGGAGGTTTGTGGAAAATTCAGCCCCCAAAAGACAGTTTCACTTAGCAGCTTGAAACCTGGTAGGTTTGTCTGCTATGAGCAGACTCCAATAAATAAATAAATAAAAACACATGAGACGTCCGTCATTTTTTTTGTTATTTGAGACAGTTGAAGTTTAATTCTTTTTACTGCGTTTACCGTATTTTACCATGTTAATTTGTAAGTTAGTACAAAATTAGTAGACAGATTTAATAAAAAAAAAATCTAAAGTGAGGCTCAGAAAGCAGTGTCGGTCCGTGCATTTTCTCGTACTGCCTTCAACGAATCAATCCAACCATCAAAACCCATATCCATATCTCGGGACGTTTAAAATGAAATACGGTAGAGTAACAGTGGAATCAACGTAAAAATAACAAATATTTGGATTGGATACCTTTATTCATCCCGTATTCGGGAAATTATGTTGTTACAGTAGCAAGAGGGTGAGGATGCAGAAATAGGAAAAGCATTTTAGACATAAATAGATAGGTAATTAGTAAGCTTAATAAATAAATACATAAATACACAAATAAATAGGTGTGTTGCTGAAATATATATATATATATATATATATATATATATATATATATATATATATATATATATATATATATATATATATATATATATATATATATATATATATATATATATATATATATATATATACATATACATATATATATATATACATATATATATATATATATATATATATATATATATATATATATATATATATATATATACATATATATATATATATTTATTTATACATACACATCAATGTACATGCAGGTAGGTCTTAACATAAAGCCATTTTCTTATTAAAGAGCCTGACAGCTGATAGGAGCGGAAGCGCTTCTTTGTGCAATGAGGGTCTGACTCCACAGACTCATGCAGTGGGTAGGAGATGCAGTCCATGATGGACATCATCCCGGTCAGCATCCTCCGCTCTCCCACTTCCTCCACAGAGTCCAAAGGACAGCACAGTACTGAGCTGGCCCTCCTGTCCAGCTTATTCAGCCTGTTCCTGTCCCTCCCCTGCATAAAACACAGTAGATGCCACCATAGAACCACTGTGATTCGTCTATCACCATAGCCAGAAAGGATTGACACATCAGATTGCAGAAGAAAAAAAAGTTTGAAAGAAAGAAGTTTATTTTTCTTCTGACATGCACTCCCATCAAGATGGTAAAAATCTGGCCGATTAAAAGCGAAAATGAAAAAAAAGAAGGTTACTGCATTAATTAGCTCATCAATTTGGCCGCATTTGATATTCATGCACCGTCTGCTTGCCTCCACTTTGAGTTATTACACAATTTGAGCTACGGTCGCATGTGTGCGCGTGTTTCGCTTCCAGAGAAATGTTGCTTCGGTTTCGCTTTGTGCACTTCGATTAAAGTGCAAATATCGTCAGCAACATCTTCCATATTTGATGGACTACTTAAAGTTGGTCCAATGAGATTTTTCTCGTTTTGTAATTACAATTATATATTTATTTCAATGAACTTTGCCTGACATTTTACATTCTTACTTAAACATCACAGTATAAAAACAGGGTGGTACGTTATTTGTTTGGACTTTTGAGAGACAACCTGTAGTTATTTTCTATGTAAAATACACCAAAAGAAAAACGCAAGACACAGTTTTAATATAATTTTGCCTTTAGCCAGGAAGTCGTTACTGGAAGTGATGTAAGCAAAGTCAGGCTTTTCATCTGTTTAGGTTCATTGGTGTCTTAGGGTAAATGCCACGTTGTTTTGTCCATCCTTTTAGGTTTTTTTCAATCAATTTATCAGAAATGGGTTCAAACATGTTTTGTCAGAAATGGGTAAAACACCAATAATGCCGATATTAGTCTCTATTTAGTCCGTCCAGGGAATTGAGCAAAATTAGCAAATATAAGGAAGAAAGGAGGTTATTTTTGTTAAGATTTTTTTTTAAAGACTAAAAAGGGTGTCCAGCCCTAGGGTCTTGGGTTTAACCCAGGTCGGTTCACCTGTTTTCGTGTTTGCATGCTATCCCTGGGCTTGGGTGGGTTTTCTCTGGGTACTCGGGTTTCCTCCTACATTCCAAAAACATGCATGGCAGTCTGATTGGACACTCTAAATTGCCCATAGGTATGGGTGTGAGTGTTAATGATTCTCTGTCTCCCTGTGCCCTGCAATTGTTTGGCACCAATTCAGGGTGTCCCCTGCCTCTGGCCCAGAGTCAGCTGGGATAGGCTCCAGCACCCCTGACCTTAATGAAGATAAAGTAGTTCAGAAAATGAAAAAAAAAGTGACCAAACACTACTTTTAACCAAGTTACAAATGATGTGTGGCCATTGCATTGGGTTGTTTTGCACGGGAAAAAAATCTGGAAAATATACCAGTTTTAGATATCTAGCATGAGGGATAGTTGCTGTAGTTATGGAAACCACAACAACAATGTTTTGCCGGCATTGAAGCCCTAACTGATGTCGTCAAAAAGACATCAGTTCAAAAAATCCTGTTTTAATATCATAAGGTAAATAGTAATTAGTTTTCCACGAGTAATGTTTGCTTGTAGAGTCTAGGGATGTAAATTATATTTACGGTTATATAGATCCGATGTCTTAGGGATTGGTTTTGTTATGTTATTTTCTCCCATGTGACCTGTCCTTGTGATTCCTCATTGCATTCACCTGTGGTTTCCTCGCCCCTGATGTATCTCCTGTTTGCTTCCTCATGTGTGACCCAGTTGTTTCTGTTTGTCTCATCAACCCATGTCTGTCTATTTAAACCCTGTGTGTATTTGTCAGTCATTGTCGGGTTGTCTGCATTTGTCATGTTCGTTTCCATGTCTTGCGATTCTTGTTTTACCACATGCTCCCTGTCAGGTTGGATTTTGTTATTTGATGTTAAAGTTGTTGTTATTTTTTGTTTAGAAGCTTGCCACGTTTCTCAGTTTTTGTTAGTACACTCTACTGTCTCTGCCTGCTTTCCCACGTTCTGGTCCTACCACGCTTCATAATCCGCAAAATTTGACACAATGTTAGTTAACGTGCAAGCTGCTCCTACTTTTTCTCAATCAGTGGGTGGTGTTATAGTGTTTTGGCCTTCTATTTGAACCTTTATGGTAAAGTCTCATGATTTTCAGAACTTTGTACATCCTCCTCTGATCCATTTTCAAATTTATATTCCAACTTGTCCTGCAGTGAACAACTTGTTTTCCATTGAGCCATACTGTACTCCCTTTGCGCCATTGTTCAATCGATACTTTTGCATAATTTATGTATATTTTGATGTGATATGATGGATGTGTGTGTTTTGAATGCTCTCTGAAATTGTATTTAATTGGGGTGTACAAAATCGGATGTGTTTCAATTGATTAAAAAAATACTTTGTTATAAATACAAATATTTTATTTTGTAATTATTATCGGGAAATTGTAACTGTTCTCTGATTTAATGACTACAGAAATTTGACAAATTATATATATTTTTTAAAATCATCACGTTGATGCATGTGTTTTCCACTAGTTTGACACCAGTTTAACCTGTAAAAGAGACATTTTTATGTTTTTGTCCTTTCCAAGGTGCCTTTTAAACTACATTTCCTTGGGCACTCTGTTGAAATCTTTTGAAAGCATTATTATTTGAAACTGCAGCATATATCCTAATGGCCTTGTTTTGCTTTCATCGCTAAAAAGTCCTCATATTTGGTCTTTTTTTATTTATTTTATTAAAAAGGAGTTGGGAGTTTATTACTTCAGAGTTTCACAAACTATGCTCACACTGATGCCTCAATATTATGAGGTGAAACGAGGGTTGGCAAGTATGACTGGCAAGCAAAGTCTCAGTGTTATTGACAATGATACACGTCATTTTGAGTTTAAGGGGGTGGCAGCATTTTTTATTGATCCTACAAATTCAATATTAGTTTGTAGGTCAATTGCTGTCGATGGAAGCGAATGAACTAAGTGAACATTCTCAATGTCCCAATGTGACTTGGATATGACATGATCCACTCTCATTTTGGAAAAAAAACATTTGATCATTTTTCAACCATAAATGAACCACTTTAGCCATAATAGTGATTTTGACATTTATTTCACTCTTTTGACCATAACAAAGAAAATGGTTATTATCACGTTTCAACGTACTACGATAACAATTCACCGTTTTCAACTGTTCACACCAAAATGTCTTTTTTTTTCCCAAAAGGTGAATTCAACATGAAATCTGAAAATTCCAGGTTAAACAAGATTGGACATCCAAGACAGTGAGTGACAGCAAATTCATTCATTCATCATCTCTATCGAATAATCCTGTTAAGGGTTGCCAAAGCCTATCCCAGCTAACTTTGGGCCAAATGTAGACTATACCTTGGTTTGCTAGTCACATGTAAGGCTAGTGAGGACTATTGCATTCAATTTAAAAATAAAAAAATCCCTGGTTTCTAAAAATAGTTAATTATAAAAAAACACCCCCAAAAATAAATTATTTAAAGAGATGAGGAAAAAAAAAATCTAAAATCAACCCCATAAATCTAATTTATTTTAAATACAGGTTTCAAATAATAATTAATTCAAAAAATAAACCCAAAAATAAATTAATTGGAAATATGGCCGGGTGTTATTTTTTTCATTTTCAAGGTGAATTCAATAAGATTCCATAATAAACTTCCTCTCATACTTGCCAATTAATAAATTATGAGTCATTTTGGGGACCAAATGAAAATGAGAAAATCCGCATTTTCATGACTGGTCTTCGAAAAACTGACTATGAGATTGGAAAAATTCAGTAGCATGACGGCCCTCTTTGCGTCCCTCCCATCGAACCACACTGCTTTGTTTTGTTTTGTTTTGTTTTTGCACTACAAGCGCCTGAGGATTGCCCTCAGATAGCGCTAGAGCTGCCACTGGAACGCGGATTATTTCATCCGGGGGGTAGTCGGAGGTGAGGGGCAGTCAAATGTCTCCGGCTGGATGAAAAACGTAGGGTGCCACGGTCCTTGTTGGCAGCTCTGAGTGGTATTTGTTGGAATTCGCAGGCCGCAGCGAGCGGCCTCTCAGGAGACACCACGTGAAGGTTTCCAACTTTGTCTCCCCCACACTGCTTTCCCATGGTGCGCCTCACTTAGACGTTATGAATTGTTGATGGAGCAAAAAGAACAACAACGCTCACTCTCCCGCTCATGCAATATTTAGAGGACAAGCGCGGCCGGCACGGCAGGTCGGCGGCAGTGGCGTCCTTGTATGGAGGCTAGCGTGCAATTAGCTGCTGCCATTGGGAACTGGCAAACAAAAAAAGCTTTTTGGGGAAAAGGAGAAATCTAAATATTTCAGCATTATTGTTCAAAGTGCTCCGCTTTTCATTTTGGAATTAATTGCAAAGTTCTTGTTTGGTTAACAGATCAACGGCGATAGAGGTTCAATTCTTTTGGACTTGGAAGTCAAAGCAAAGGACCCCCGCAAAAAGAATATATAATATTTTATATATTTTTTCCACATTCTTATTTTTGGCACACTGCTCTCCACGACGTTCACAACGTTCCGAATTGGAAAAAAAACACTGTCGACAAAAATAGATTTTTTCTCCCCAAAAATATCTTCATTTTCAATAGTAATTACATTAAAAATATTTTCAGAAAATAATTTTATATAGCAATTGAAACGTTCACATTTTCCAAGTTAAACTTGTGTTTTTTTCAATTTTTTTGCAAAAACTTTACAAACAAAGGCTAGCTATTTAGCTACTTAGAAATTTTATATTTTAAAATGGCCACCCTAATTTCTAATAGAACATGCAATTCCCACAAAACAAGTAATTTTTAACCCAAAAACTCAAATTGCCGCCACCTCAATAGGAATTGGCTCCAAATCATAATTAAGTCAAATTCTCTAAAATCAATATGATGAAACCTAGAATAAACAGGGAGTGAGATAAAAATTACTAGGACGTGACCAGCAAATGCCTCAAAATCAATACAATGTGACCCAGAATCAAAATGTATTTCCCCAAATTTAATTGTAAATTACCCATAATTGCGGAAATGCCCCAAAAGTAACAACAACGCAACCCAGAGTCAACAGGAGCTGATACTAAATTCAACAGGAATTGGCACTAAATTCAAGAGAAAGATTCCCGCAATTAAACATGAAATTTTTCGGAAATGCCGATAAATTAATAGGAAACTAATCCAAAATAAACAAAAGTGACCCAAAAACATTAAGATCTGTCTTGACAAAGCCGCCAAAACAATCGGAAGCGACAGGAAAATTCACCAAAATCATTAGGATGGGACTCAGATTAACAGGAAGTACAAATACTCTTAAATTAACAGAAACTGGCTGAAAATGTACAGGAATGGCCCCAAATAAACAATAATCTTACCAGTAAATTACCCAAAATCAACACAAATAACCCACTGAAGTTTACAGACCGGAGAGCAAGCATCTCCACGATTTTTAAACAGAAGCTGAATTTTAAATAGCACAAAAAAATAAAAAAATAACACTTCAATCTAAAACATTGTACTGAAAAAGTACACGTTTCTATAACTAGATGCTTAATGCATTTTGAATTTCTCCCACAACTTAACTGTTGTGATCCCTTAAAATGCATAGATATGGTGTGATTGGTATTGTATAGCTTCCACTTGCGTTCAGAGATAAAAACAGCCCTGGGCGCAGTACGTCACATAGTAAAAAGGCGCCAGATGTCCTAATAATACGCCAGCGGCAGTGAATCCCATCGGCGCAGTTCTTCTTATTTGTCTTCTTTTTCTAAGACTAGATTTTCTAAGACTAATTTCTGCACCGCCTCCCACCTGGAGGATTATATGACCTTGTTGAGACCCAATGAGAAATTGGCGGGTTAGCGCCTCACTTTTGCTGTCTCTTGCTTATGGTGACTTTACAAAAATAAGGCTCAAAAGCACACTGGCCAAAACACTAAGGTAAGGCACGAAAACTAATACCACAACACCAATTGCCCACAACATATCCTCCCATCAGCTGTCAGGCTCTTTAACCAAAGAAAGGCTGTGGATTAGGACCTGCTGAATTCTCTTATAGTATACATGTGCTTCTATATATGTGTATGTATATATATATATATATATATATATATATATATATATATATATATATATATATATATATATATATATATATATATATATATATATATATATATATATATATATATATATATATATATATATATATATATATATATATATATGCATATGTATATGTATATGTATATGTATATATATATATATATATATATATATATATATATATATATATATATATATATATATATATATATATATATATATATATATATATATATATATATATATATATATATATATATATATATATATATATATATATATATATATATATATATATATATATATATATATATATATATGCATATGTATATGTATATGTATATGTATATATATATATATATATATATATATATATATATATATATATATATATATATATATATATATATATATATATATATATATATATATATATATATATATATATATATATATATATATATATATATATATATATATATATATATATATATATATATATATATATATATATATATAATATGTATATATGCCTGTTTAACAACTTCCGTTTCACATTACATAAGAATAAAAATAAGCAAAAAAAATACATTTAAATTTCAACATTTTACGATTTGAATCTTGTAATAATACATTCTATGACGTAATGTTCGTCCTTTTTTAATTTTAATCCATAGTAATCCGATTTTAATCTGGTAAAATTAAGATTTTTCTTTTGGAATATTACTATTCATGAGTCTACTCTAGCTCCATCACCCTCACATTTGTGACAATAAGTGGTCACCCTTCCTATTTTTTGTCAGAATTCAGAGTTTAATAAGAATTCTGACGTAAAAATTAGGATTGTGACTTTAAAGTTAACATTTTGGCCATTTTGTCAGTGGCCCTAAATCGTCTTCCGTAGCAAAGAGACCCCTCAACTACCAATTAGATCAAAATAAAAGACATTCTATTCGCTGGAAGATTGATCCCAGCCCGGCTGTCGTCTGGATTGTCTGTTCTGCCCGACGTTGAGATGTGAGATGAAGGAGCTAGACTTGACCTTCAGTGGCAGCCGGAATTCTATCAGGAGCCAATCAGCTCCAGCAATTAGTCTCTCTTTGTGAGCCCTCGCATGGATCCTAAGCGGGGTCAATTAGGGAATATCAAGTCGCTGCTTGCACTCGTCCGACTTTCCTTCATCCTGTCTATGCCGCCTCTATTGCCACCATTTTTTTATTTATTTCTTTTAATCAACCCATATAAATGTATCGCACGCACCATCTCCCGCCCTCTTCCTCCACGGTTCCCCCGGCGACGCTGACCTGGTCAAACGGACCTTTTCTTTTTGCCAGGAAAATAGCTTTGGACGTTATCGCCGCACGGCGGAGACTGTGGCACGCTTGCATGCTTTTTTTTTTTTTTTCATCTGTATTCATAACCTGAGTAAGGGTGCACACTTCAGTAGGTAGAATCATGTTTTCCTGTGGCCAAATATTGTATTTTTCAGACTAAAAGTCACACTAGCCAAGAAATGCTTTATATATATATACATATGAATATTGAATGTTTCGTGATATGCAATGAGTCAATTAATAAGACGGTAAATAATCAAGAAGTGGGTATTTTTCTGCTTGCAGTGTATCGCCGCTTCACATTTTTTTTTATTAGTAATGAATCCAATGTAGAATTAAAGTTAAGGCAAACAATATAAGAAAACACCTATATTAATCAGCAGTGTTAATATTTCAGCTATTGGCAAATAACAATGAATAGTTTACTAAACCTTTTATCCTGCTAGTAGGCAAAAACTGTTGACTCCAAAATGCAATCTCCACAGTTAAAAGGTGACACTTCACACCTGGCTGGATGAAAATACTGAGTGTATAGTTTGCAGTTAGCAACTGAGCGCACAAAATTCTGGTGAACATTTCAGCATAGAATCAGGTACTCTCGTACATTTCAGATTTTACACTAAGATGGTGTTCAATCCATTATAATAAACCCAGTTGTCAAAAAATATGAAGAATCTCATCTTATAAAATGTTCTAAACCGATTGATCCATACTAGGGTCGAGGGGGACACCCTCAATTGGTGGCTAGCCAATTACAGGGGAGAATGAGACAAACAACCATTTACGCTCACACTTATACCTAAGGGAAATTTAGAGTGTCCAATCAGCCTCACATGCATGTCTTTGGAATGTGGGAGGAAACCAGAGTACCCGTAGAAAACCCATGCGGGCCTGGGGAGAACACACAAACTCCAAACAGGTGAACCGACCTGGATTTGAACCCAGGTCCCCCACTGTTGCTAACCTCCCTAATATGAAAATTAGTTTTAGAATGAGCTAACATGCACATTTTTCATAACATTAATTTTATATGATTTTGTTTTAATTGGAAAATAACAAAAATGAAGTTAGGTTATTCACTTATTTTATATTCTACACTAAATTAGTGTTTAAATGTGCTCTATAGAGTACTCAGTATTTCAGAGCTTTCCAATAGTACCAAATTTATTTTGGTTTTCCACACACGATGGTTTTTGCTTGAGTAATTATCTCTACTTGTCATATTATGTGTCTTTTCAGCATCTGATTGAGCCATTGGGGTGTGCAACGCATTTGCGGCGCATCAGGATCCCAGTAGTCAAAGATAACAGTCACCGTCAGCTGAATGTCGGACGATTGCTTTCTTACCGCTGTGCGTGCCCGGCATTCCTTCCAAATTCCCCTGCTTTGTATGGTTGAATTTCTTGGGATTATTTTGATGCTTTGCTTTCCTTAGTTTACTCACCCACTCAGCGGTCCTATTTTGTTTTGTACCTTAGTATTCCCCCATCGATCATGTGAAAACTAGGTTTGGATTTTTCTGGCTTTTAGTGGCCTTTTGCTTAATTTACTCCTCAACCAAAGATTAAGATTTGGCAAACATCACAATGTATTCAACAATGATTAACCATCTCTTTGACAAGTGGGCGAATGGTTATGGTTATGGTTGGTGGTTGTCTGTCTTCTTGTAACCTGCCTGATGCCTGTGGTTAGCTGGGATAGATCCAGCACCCTCTGCGGCCCGTGTGCGGATAAATGGCTCAGAAAATGAATGAATGAAATAATGGATATTGGGAATAAATTAATGGGAGACTTGATTCATGTGGTCATTGACTGCGTAAATAAATAGACTCCATATTCTTAGTGGAGAGGACGGATTGCTGAGCAGGGCTAGCATAAAAATGTATATTGAATACAATGGCAAAGTATTTGCTGCGGTGGTTGGTTAGGAGCTGAGGAGAATGCTGTCGTACTAAGTGGGATTTGGGGGTCACACAGAGGCAAGCCAGTAAAGCACCTGAGGCTCTGCCAAGCAATTCTCAAACCGACAGAAAAAAACTCAACAAAAACGGATTTTCGGTCCCTGCACAAGCTGCCAAACTTCATACTCATATAAATAGGGTTGTGACAATAATAGCAAAATTGTCTAATTTAAAAAAAATCTGTCAATTCTTCAGTAATTGCCACTTTGTGGGCGGCCTGGTAGAACCACTCGGCCTCACTGTTTTGGTGTTGAGGGTTCCATTCCAGGTCAGTCCTCACTGTGTGTGGAGTTTGTATATGTTCTCCCTTGTGGGTTTTCTCTGGATATTCAGGTTTCCTCCCATATTCCAAAAACATGCTTGGTAGGCTGGTTGAACACTTAAATAGTATGTCCCGAGGTGTTTGTGTCCTTGTGCCATGTGATTGGCTGGGTACCAATTCAGTGTTTCACCCCCCTCCTGAGCCCATAGTTAGATGGGATAGGATCCAGCATACCCCGTGACCTTTGTGAGATTTACTATTTTGGAAAATAAATGAATAAATAACACCTCCATGTTGTTTAATGCATTGTGTCGTCTAGGGAATGTGCATGCTAAAGGGATTGTGGAGAACCGTCTAGCTTATATTGTGGTATGGGAAGGCCATAAAGGAGTGGTGACATGCAGCTTGGGCTTGTGACAACAACAATTTGTATTTTAAACCCACCTAAAACAAAAGCTGGCAAAAATCACACCAAAAGAGTTTTGGTCTACAACTCAGAGATTAAAAGCATTGTTGTTGTCATTCTTTGCTCATGTTTTCAGCACTAATCTTCAATCAGATTCCTTGTTTAAAATTATCAAAATGACTTAAAAGCACCTTTAAAAACTACACTCTGATGTTCATGAGTCTGAAAAGAAATATGTAAAATGCTGATACTAGGATTGTAACAATGAATCAATCAAAATATTCATTTAAAAATAAATCTACTTTGATCAAAATGAATATGAATATAATTCTTGTATGCATGTGCATGGGCAGCCCGGTCCACACGTCCAAGTCGGTCCACTTGTGTGGAGATTGCATTGTCTCCCTGGGCATGTGTGGGTTCCTTCTGGGTACTCCAGATTCCTCCCACATTCCAAAAACTGGTGTTTTTGCTGCTTTTTTGTCTTTTGTGATTGCATTTTGGTATCCCTTAATGATTTTCCATATACTTTGCTTCGCTTTGTACTTTGCTTTGTTGTTCTGCGGCCTTTTGCGACTCGGCCACAACCGTTGCGTTGTTTGGTTTCTTTGTGCTAGTCCTAGACGTCTTTGGAGCCATTGTCCAGCCATGTCTACGCTGTCTACGCCATGTCTAGGGTGTAGTCTGCCTTTCGCTTGAAGACAGGACAATATGCTGTTATAATCCACTGCCTGACCCGCTGAATTCTAAAGATTATTATTATTATTATGTGTATTGTTATTGCTGCCAATTTCACTTGAAGCCATATAATTTGACCTGACTTTTTGAAGTGCACTTCCAGATTTTTGGACCCAGCATGTGCACTAGAAGTAGTAAAAAAAAAAGTAATTGCACACAAGGGGCCGCTTGTGTACGAATGTGTCGGGTTTGCGGTGGTGTGCAGCGGTGTGTGGGCACAGGTGTCAAAAAAGTGGTAATTAGCAAACAAACAAACAAACAAACGAGCAAGAGAGACGCCAAATCCGAAACGGGTGACGGCAGACGTCAAGGACGTGACGCCCTTGTTCCGCAAACCACAACACGGAATGTCAAGTTTAACTCGACCTTTGTGGTTTGTTAGGGTTGCAAATGATGACAAAAAAGGTTCAGGTCTCATTCTGGATCGCTGAACAATATTATTAACTATGGAGGTAACTTTTACAAAACTTTCCTTCTTTCATCTTCCATACCCCGCATTCTGGCAAGAGTTACGGAGTTTCATTGAGGCTCTTCTTCAGCTTCTTCAGCTTATACTCCAGATGGGTCGTCAGTCAACTCTAGGGCAGACAGAGAGACAGACAACCATTCAACTCAAAATCGTACCACCACTGAGCGGGAATCGATCCCACGCTTGCCCAAATGGTACAAAAAGAGTTCAGTTAAAAACTTTCTTTCCGGGACATGTCGCCAAAATTACGTATTAACATGCGTAAATGATACTGGAGTAGCGTGAATAACAATCTGGACATCCGCTTCCATCACGTCCCGCTTCCTGTTTGTCGTCGGCCAGCATTTATCAGAGTGGCTTGACCTTAATGAGGAGCAACTGCTTATTTGCTCAGGGCCTCTCCTTCCTACAGGCCATTAGACGAGCATCCCCATCACTGCTGGAAAGCTAATGGCGTATGAAAGCATTTCCTTGATGCAGCAAACATGGCGACCTGTCACCCTTTCCCTTCTGCCACTGATGTCACGGCTTCTTGTCGGACACGCCAGTGTGGTACCGATTTAGAGAGACAAGTCTTAACTGCGGGGATGTCAAAAGTAAATCAAGGCCATCAACGTAATCTTTTTCGGTAAAATCCAAATAATGTCAAATGTATGCAGTCCCAAAAGAGGAGAATGTATCCTTTTTGTGCCCTTTTGTCAAGTAGATGAAGAAAAAAAGAAATAATTAATATACAGTAGGACCGTTTAAGCGGGAGCCAGTTGCAGTAGCTCTGTACAATCTTATGTGTTTTCCGTGTTTTACAGCCCTTCTATTTTGTAATTACATTTTAATTAAAAAAACATGTTTTAAATTGTTCAAATTCAACACCTACCCTCAAAAAGTAACACATACCACTCTAGTGGTTATGATCTGCACTAAAATTTGACAATTTTACCTTCGGGACAAACAGTAGTAGATAATGGCGGTGTGAAGGTGGACTGACCTGGATTCGAACCGACGACCACGGGCCATTGTGCTAACCACTCATCTGCTAGGGCGGCAGGAGTAATTATTAATTTATTTATATATTTATTTCGACAACACATGACTTTAGTGCTAACGAGACCATTTTGCACACTTGTTTCCAGGTAAAGAAGACCATTAACCACTTTAGCTCTGTATATAGGGCAATCATTTAACTCATTGGACACCATTGACAGAGATAGACGTTACTCTTCTGTCCAATCCATTTGATTAGGATAAAAGGTTCATGTTTGAAGAATTAAATGGGTAAAATGTTGGCCAAAATAAATGGGCTGACATAAAAAGAATGTAAAAATAAGGTACCCTTTGGCAAAAATGTTTGTGGAAAATGTGTGAACATTTGGTTCAAGAAAATGTTTGTTTTCTGCAAAAGTTTGTTTTGAATCAAAAACATTAATGCCAAGTTTAATTTAAAAAAAAAAAAAGCTAATCGTTATAATTGAATATCATTTCACAGTGAAAAGTTACACAGTTTTACGTTTGAAGGTTCAATTGATAATGTGTAGTTCTTATGTGGAGTTACCAGTTTCTTTTCAGGCCTGTGTGGGTTTTCTCCGGGTGCTTCAGTTTATTCCCACATCCCAAATTACATGCATGGTAGGTTGGTTGAACACTCTAAATTGTCCTTAGTTGGGAGTATTAGCATGTATGGTGATATTGTGGACAGAACGTTTCTTTACTTTTACTGCAATTTTCAAAAATACTACTTGCTCTACAGTTAAATATTTGGCTGAGGAAATACAAGGGAAAAATAATAATAATAATAACCTCACACTGCATATTTTCACATTTAACATGTGAACCATTTAAATGGTTTCCAAATTAAGATCAAAAGTATTGCGTATTAATGTTGAACTATTGCTAAAAGAAAAAATAATTATTTTTGGGTTCAAAAATTGTAAATTTGTTCACTAAACGGTTAATATTTTTGAATAATTAATTTTAGATATTTTTTAACAACAAAGACTAACGTTTTGTCAAAAAAAAAACACCAAATTGTTATCTTTGATGCTTCCACTACTCGTGTTAATATTGCAGACAAAATGTTATTTTTTTACTTCAATTCCCAAAAATAACCACTTGCCCTCGTGTTAAATATTTTGACAGAGAAAAGCATCTTCACACTTCACATCTAACAAGCAAACAACTTAAAAGGCTTTACTCAAACAACTTTTGATTGCTATAAATATTCATGAGTTTATTAATAGACCAATCTACCATGCTGCAAATCCCATGAACACATTAACACACAAATGCACATATATGGCAGAGAATAACATTCCTCCATAAATCCCATCCCTGCTGGCCAGCCGCCTATGGAGCAAGGCGCAAAATTTCTCACCCATCATGCACTGGCATGTTGAATCTTCAAATAAATACACGAATTTCAGGCGTCGCTTGCAAGCTTGTCAACGGACACGTAGAGGTCCAGATGGCGCCGTCGCGCCTGTCACGGCCGTGTTGCTTTCCCCCAGAATGCACCTGTGACAGCTGCAATGTGCACCGCCGCCGCCCAGCCTGAATGCGGTCGACTAATTATCAGCGGCGTTCCGCGCACTTCTACACGCCGCCCCTCCCCTGCCACCATCACCTTACAAGCTCCACTGACAAATAAAGGGGTCGTTAACGCTTACCAGATAGCGCCGCTCATTAGCATTAGCGCAAATTGCCGCTAAGGGACTTGAACGAATTGCAGCAAGAACTAAAAACTTTGCAAAACGAGTCGGCCCAAGAACAATGACCAGTGAGTCCAAATGTCCAGTTTTTTTTTTTTTATTGGATCACTACTCTGGCCATTTGTAAGTGATTCTAAATCAGGGATGGGCAAAGCGGTCTTTGGGTGCAACCGTGGGTGCATGTTTTTGTTCAGATGGATCCAACACAGACAGTTTAACCAATATGGTTTGTGCTAAAACAAGAAGCATCTAACTGGAATCGAGGGATTGCACTTCCGAGATACCAGATTGGTGGATGAGTCCTCAGTGGGTTCCGTGTACGAAGTTTGCATGTTATCCACGTACGTAGGCTTTTTTCTGGTACTCCAGTTTTCTCCCACATTCTTAAAGCATCTCTGTTAGGCTATTAAACACTTTACATTGTCCCTACGTATGATTGAACGTGAATGGTTGTTCGTCTTTTAGTGCCCTGCAGTTGTTAAGAAATAAATTAAGGGTGCCCACCTCCTACTGCCCGTAGGGGGCTGGGGTGGCTAACAGGTACAGAAATTGAGTGAATGAATGTTCAATATGAGTGGAAGGCATTGGTTAGTTTTGGGGAGTGTAAGAACATTAACCATGGAGTCACAAAACTGGAAAATACATAATTGTGTGTTCTTTGGTGGGACTTCCAATGGGCAATTTCCATGTTGACTGTCAGTGAGAGCCAATTTAGCAATCTCAATAGAATATTTTTTTTTGTGGATTCCAATTATTTGCTGCTATCCCTCCTAAATGAACTGGATTGGACGACCATCAAGGGAAGTCCATATACTGTCAGTAAATCTGTCTATTTTACAGGAATAGAGACATTTTCTTTCATCTCATCTCATCTCATTTTCTGAACCGCTTCATCCTCATTTGGGTAACCCGGGGGGTGCTGGAACATATCCAAGCTGACTCCGGGCCAGAGACTGAGGACACTCTGAATCAATGTCCAGCCAATCAGACTACCATGCATGTTTTTGGAATGTGGGAGGAAACCGGAGTACCCGGAGAAAACCCACACAGGCCTTGGGAGAACATGGTAGACGTGACTTGGATTTGAAACCTGGACCTCAGAGCTGTGACGCCGACACGCTAACCACTCGTGCCACCAGGAGAAATTATTTCCAACGAAATAATCAAAGCAAATGTTGGCTTGCTACAGATGAGGAATAATCACAGTGACTGAGTGCCATGGGTCAGGACACACCTCCATGTCCAGTTAGCAATTAGTTGTGCGGGGGTTGAAATTTCCTGGAAAAAAAAGAAAAAGAAGCTCAGGAGCGTTCCTCTGCCAGGGTCAGGTACTTAATAGCTATGTTGACAACAACACATTTGATTTTATTTAATGGAAAGTACGCTTAGACCCAAAATATCCGACTCGTTTCATATTGGTTGATCGTTTTTTGCATATGGAGTTTCTTTTTGTACAATGCAATTATATATATATATATATATATATATATATATATATATATATATATATATATATATATATATATATATATATATATATATATATATATATATATATATATATATATATATATATATATATATATATATATATATATATATATATATATATATATATATATATATATATATATATACATATACATATATATATATATATATATATATATATATATATATATATATATATATATATATATATATATATATATATATATATATATATATATATATATATATATATATATATATATATATATATATATATATATATATATATAAACATTGGTAGAAAAGACGGAGGCTTTATTGATGTTCTTTCATGGTAAGAAACAAAAATCATATATATATATATATATATATATATATATATATATATATATATATATATATATATATATATATATATATATATATATATATATATAGGCTTTATTGATGTTCTTTCATGGTAAGAAACAAAAATCATATATATATATATATATATATATATATATATATATATATATATATATATATATATATATATATATATATATATATATATATATATATATATATATATATATATATGATTTTTGTTTCTTACCATGAAAGAACATTGATAAAGCCTCCGTCTTTTCTACCAATGTTTAAATGTGAAAACACTAAGTAAATTAACGTCAATGCAATTCTTCATATGGAGTGCATAAAGAACAAAAGCTGTTTCCATCGCCGCAATGCTAGGGCCGTGGGGTGTTGTTAAGGAGGGGTTTTTCACTCTGCTGAAAACACCTCGTAGGCGCGAGACCCATTAAGGGTAGCACGCCGCTTTGAAGAGACAAAAAGCCGAGCCGAACTTTGTCTGATATGCGTCTTTCGGAGCTCGCGGCCAGCCCAGGCACTTTTCAAAAACATGTTGAAAGGCTTCTCGAAGAGCAAAGAAGGGGGAAGTTTTTAAAAGAGTGAATCACTAATAAACTTGATGTAACAAAAGCTGAGTCGATAGACTGGCAAAACAAAATAGATTCAGTGGTTTTGTGAGGC
Source organism: Stigmatopora nigra (assembly GCF_051989575.1). Lineage (NCBI taxonomy): Eukaryota > Metazoa > Chordata > Actinopteri > Syngnathiformes > Syngnathidae > Stigmatopora > Stigmatopora nigra. The sequence continues at coordinate 3,031,427 of NC_135521.1, forward strand.
CAGTGAAATTACCATCCACAATCGACCGCATCACCATTTCAACGTGTATAATAAATGCATTCACAATTGACATTATATAACCAAAACAGTCTAAAAAAATCACCAGGAGGTCTGAAATCTTAGAAAAGACACAGGAAGGCTCTACTTTTTGTTTCAACATTGTTTAAAAAATGAAGAAATTTTTGGCTTTTATTGACAGCTATTGAAGGAGGATTTTGGATTTGACAACATTTTCATGATGGCATATTACCTATTTTATAAAACCCTAAAGCCAGGAGAAAGGTCAAACCTGCCTTCAACAGGAATTTAAAGACTAATGGCTTGAAACACTGTGCCAGAACCCAAAGGGTTACATGTCGCCTCAATACTATGGGTGTTATGGCTGGCAGCCTTTACACACACTATGTAGGGGGGGTGTGGTTTACCTGTAGAGTCTACAGGTACATGGAGTTGTGGCTCCACCCCTGTGAAAGAGCCCTGCCCAGGCCAACACAGCTGTAATTAATTCCCCAATCATCCCTCCTCCAATCAAGATTCACTTCCTGCCCTTATTTAAACTCTTTTCAAATGTCAGTTCGCCTTTTGCCCTTGATGCCTTGATGCCTTGCTGAGTTGCAGGCTTGTGAGTACGTTACTCCCTGTTATATTTTGTATGTGTTGTTAATGATTTTTAAGTTGCATAGGGGGACTTGAGATAAGTTTAGACACCCCGGGGTATACATATAGTTTGTGCATTTAGACAGTTATTCCCCTGTCTAGATTTTATTACATCAGTTTGACAGTGGCACCCTTCGGTCTTATTTCATGTATTTTGTGGGTGTTCATTTGGAGATAATCCAAATCATGAAGATAATTTTTATCTAAAAGTTAGTTTTATCTGAAATACACTTTGACATATCATTAAAGTGTCACACTGACGTAAGGTTGTTGGCCTTACTTCCACTTTCATTTTGAAATCCTTACCCTCTTTATTTAAGATTACTTCCTCAATTCATCCTTCATCATCATGTCTAAAACATCATATTGTGGCTTCATATGGCTTGATGGCCTTCTGATGGTGAGCCAATCAGGAGAAAAAATCACTTTTCACTCTTATCCTCTTAAACAATGTGGCCAAATTTAACACTGTCTTTGGAATTTCTAAAGTTGTGTTGGAAATACACCAAGTGAGGAACTAGGAATGTCACAGAAAGCTCTCTTTCACCTGATTGACAGCCAATCCAGAGAAAAGAACAGTCAGCCGCAGTTGTGACCAGGAAGTGACTGTTTGCTTGAATTCTATAGGAGAATGCAAAGCTAATTAAATTCCCTACGTTTTGTCTGACATCTTCCCACATGACCACAAAGTCACCATCTATAGTGGAATGTAAAGCGATTCTTGTCAAAAGCTCAATTTATCACCTTTTTTCTGTATTCAACAAAGCTTTTGGGCAGCAGACAAAGTTTGAGTGTGATAAGATCTATTCTTCAATCAGCAGCCATATCTTTTTTGCCAGATATATCTATGTAACTTATCAATATTGATATATGAAACAATCAATCTGGCATACCAGGTACCTCCCTTTGTATTTTCCAATGCATTTCCCCTTCTGCTGAATGCTAATAATATGATGCAAAGTATTCCTCTTCCTAAATTCCCATAAGCACAGGCCCGGATTTTGCGGTGTTTACCGAGAATCATCAGCAGGTTTCCCCTATCGGGCGACGTGCGCACATGTGCCGGACTTCCACTTAATGCTCTCTCTGTCCTTTTAATGGATTCTGCTATCGCGCTCGCTCACACGCTCATTAACATTCAAAGGCGCCCATGATTAATTCGCATCGAAACAATTGATTTTTGTCCCCGCGTCCGTCTGGGGAAATAACGGATGGCTTCATCATTGGTGAGGATGGATGCACCTGGACCTACTACCTCATGAGATGATGGAGCGCGGGTGTCATCATCAAGTCAAGAAGAAGAAATGTAGAAAGGGATAAATAATAAGCAACAAGGTTGCCGGGAAACATTTGAAACTTGGTGCTTTATCTCGTGCTGTGTCATTAGACTCCAATAGAACAGCAGGAAAAGACAACTTGAAAGTTGGACTTTCAAGGACTTTTTTGGAGCTTTTTGTCAGTTAATTTAGAAGTTTGACTCCCAAATTAGCTTCAGATGAATTAGGGACACTAAATGGATAATTGAACACAAAATAGTATTTTACATTTATACTTGAATTTGCTATTTGTCTACTGTTTTTACCAATAATGAATTTATTTTAATTATTTGGGAGTATCAGAAACTTTGTGATTTAGTCACAAGATCGGATTTGAACCCAACTGATGGGATAGTTGTTTACTACGCTGACTTTGGTACGGGCAAGCGAGGGAATTGATACCCGCTCAGTGATGGTATGAGTGAAAATGGTTCGGTTTCTATGTGCCTTATGGCTCACTGGTGACTAGTCTAAGGGAAAGTCTGCCTTTTGCCCAAAGTCAGCTGAGATCCAGCAACCCTTGATGAATGAATGAGCCTACCATAAGCATGATAGGCTGGTTAAACACTCTAAATTGTGAGCGTGAATGATTGTCCATCTCCTTGTGCAATGCAATTGGCCTGCTACCAATTGAGGGTATCTGTTAGTTAGCTGGGATAGGCTGCAGAACCCAGCACGACCCTTGTGAGGATAATTGGCATAGAAAATGAATGTGTTATGTCCTTAAGATGGCTGACCCGGCACGTCGTCTCTCTCCGATGGCTCACAGTGCATCTAAAACACCAAATCTCATACATATGAGGTCTGTGGTTGCGACCACCCATGTCCCCGTAGGCTCTCTCTATACGTAGGAACATTTTCACAAATCTCTGCTCACCTGTCACTTTGCCATCACCACACAGGAGAAAGGAAGAAATATGGAAATGTCGGCCACTGCACCACTTAATTATTCATACTCCAGTGAATAATCAGATTACAGTTGATGAGCATCCTGAATAATTCACCGAGCCGTGATTGGGCCCCGGGAAAACCACAGGGGAAGTTACCGGAATCGGCCCCGCGGCGACTTTGCCGGTCCCTCGTCGCCGTTTTCCGCTTCGGCGGAGAGGTTAATGACTTCGGAGGGGCGGAGGGAGAAGCGTCGTCATATGAGAGCCGATCAAATGCGTCTTTTATTCTAGTTTTTAAAGAAACAATCCACCTGCTTTAATTATCCCCGCTGAAAGTAATTTCCCGAAAAAGCCCAGCGCTTCATCGAAATGGAACAAACTGCCTCACACCGTTTGGGGAATTAGAAATATGCATGCCTCAAGGAAGAACACAAACTCTATTTAGCTCAATATTATGACCATTAACATGCGGGACAAAAGTCCCGTGGTGAAGAACGGTACTAAAACTATTATTAAAACTACAATAACCCCTTTTTGTTTTTTGCCCAAGGCATATTTTGAAATTATTATCTCACTATAACCCGATTCGCACGGGATTAGGATTACCTGTTCTGAGTTTTGATAAACTACTGCGGTCTAATATGTGCATTATGTGCCATGTTTGTAAAATGTGAAGTGAAATGTACATATTTTATGATGTAGAACTCATTGGCTGGTATTGATGGTGCCAAATATCCAAACCATTTTAGCTGCTCATTCTGATGATTATGTACTTGGTGGTGTAGAGGTTCGCACACCTCGCTTCGGTGACGGGCATGTGCGGGCTCGATTCCCATGTGGTGCTATGATTGTGATGATGGTCGCTTGTCTATGTGTTCCTTATGGCTCACTAACAACCAGACTAATCGGCCTTTTGCCTGAAGTCAGCTGGGTTGACCTCCGCCAAAACTTGCAACCCTTACGAGGATGCACAGTATGGGATGGTCTCCAGCACTCCCACGAGCCTTGTGTTCAATCAGTGACTAGCCAATCACAGGGCACAATGAGATAACAACCCCGTGTGAGGATAAGTGGTTTAGAACATGAATGAATGAATCATTAATTATGTTTTAAAAAATCCAATTTACAAGAAAATATCTCTCTCATCTCATTTTTCGATCCGCTTTATCCTCATTAGGGTCACAGGGGTCCTGGAGCCTATCCTAGCTGACTCCGAACCAGAGATAGGGGACAACCATGCACACTCACACAATTTAGAGTATTTAATCAGACTACCATACATGTTTTTGAATGTGGGAGGAAACCAAAGTACCCAGAGGAAACCCACAAAGGACTGGGGAGAACATGTAAACTCCACACAGATGGACATGACCTGGATTTTAACCCAGGACCCTGGAGCTGTGAGGTCAACTTGCTAAACACTCATCACTGAGCCGCTACAAGAGAATATTTGCTATAAAAAGGAATTGAACAATATTTTATGTTTATAAATAGTCTACCCAACCATCAGAAATACTGTCCTTACATTAGTTGTTTAATTTTGGCAGCCAAGTTGGAAAACACAACTGCCCTCCGAATAAAACTGTGACAATGTAGCCTGCTACAAAAAAATGAGGTGGCCAGCCCTGGAGTAGATGTATATCTTTCTTTGTATATTATATGTTGCATACCGCAAATGTTTGAGCACCAATATCGTGCAAAGAGAAGAGAAGCAGGGCAGACTCCCTCCCATAGGCGCAGAAGTTTAGCGCACCCTTGGCCGAGCAATGATTCCAGATTGGCCCCGCGGCCACACCATGCAGACGCCTGACCCAGTTTGGCCGAGAAGAGACGGTGGCTCTCCCGGCCTCAGCCTGGGCGACATCTTCAGGAAACAATGGCTAAACTCATCCGGAGAATTTTTCCAAATGCCAATTAAAGCTCTGATTAAAGATTTCACAACTTTTGAGTAATTGACTATATAATCAATCATAACATTTGTATGTTTGTAGTTTCCTCCCACATTTCAATGACACACAAGGTAGACTGATTGGATACTCTAAATTGCCCCTAGGTAAATGAGTGTGAGCATGAATGGTTGTTTGTCTCCTTCTGCCCTTCGAATGGTTGGCCACCAATTCAGAGTGTCCTCCGCCTGGTTCCGATTGTCACGCTAAGATAGGCTTAAGTGCCTCACGCGACCTTAGTGAGGTTATAGTGGTTCAGAAAACAAGATGAGAGGAGTTATTTCAACTTAGTATTAATTTTAAGAATTATTTATGTCTTTCATTCATTCTTTCTTTTTTATTTCTTTCATTTATTTCTTTTCTAAGATTTGTTTGTCCACATCATTATTCAGTTTATATTTATTTATTTCAAAAACCTTTGCTACATTTTTATTTCTAGTTCAACTTTTAATATTTATTTCTTAAGATATTTTATTATTTCTTTTATTTTACATTATGTTTAATTCAGATTCATGTAGATGTGTATATTAATTGATATTGATTTAGTTTTTTATCTTTTCATTCACATTTATATTCCATCATTTGAACATTTTTTTTCACCATATATATATATTTTTTCAAAATTCATTCATTTCAAAATTTTCTTAAATGAATGTTTAGTTTATTATTTATTCCGACAATATTTTTTTCAATGGTATGGTAGGATTGTGGCGCCCTGAGCGAGCAATGTCAGGCAATGGCAAGTAACGGAACCTTTTCACGTTTTATGCAAGATACATTTTTTCTTGAATTTCATTCATAGAAATCAAAATACATTTTGTTTATTCTTATATCTGTCTATCTTTTCTCTATTTTGAAATAAATGACCGTATCGACCGCATTGTGTTGTTATGGCGTTTCGTCTTGCAGTTTTGTGTACGCCATGTCTAATTTGTGCGCATATATGCCATCGATTAAGTCAACAGTTTTTTAGCTACAAATATGGAGTATAAGTGAGAAACTACAGTAATTTTTCAATGTCTTTCCGTGGAGCTTGACTTTTTCAGTCAAAAATGAACATATCTGTCTTTGACAGACACACAAAAACATGTTAGACGTCACGCTTTGAAATGGCAGATCTCTTTTGTTCCTCTAAACTTTTGCACATGTAAGCATCTTTCTGACCAGCTTAGGTGGGTATTGTTTGATTTTTTTTTTTTTTTTTATCAGCAAACACGGGCAACAACAAACCGGACATAATGTTTGCTCAGCTTTCGCTTTGTGTCAGCAAGCTTGTGGCCACATTTCATGCCTCTGTGACTCTTAATGAACCCGTAGAAACTACATTTTGTGTGTTTTTATTTTTTTCCCTACTCCCTCTCTGCACCAGTCCTCCATATCTCCCCCAAACAAGACAGAGTAAACAAAGATAACATTAAAAACATCCCACTGTGGACCGTTGGGAACAAACACAACACTGCGATAGATTATTTATTTTGATACGTTGGGAATAATAGCTCGCTAAGCAAAATAGTTTAGGTCATTTTGCTACAGTAGGGAGTTACAGACAAACAAACTAAAGATCAAAACCTCGCTGAAATTTGATACACACAGAGTGGAGATTCTTAAGGGGAAGTTGGCGCGTTTAGTAATAAAACTGTGAAATAAGTAACTCTCATTGTAGTTAACCATACAGTTTTTTTTAGAAATGTTCCTCTTCAAATATTTTGCAAAGGTTAGGGCTACCTCTAAAATAATAATGATTATAATAATAATAAAACTGATACTAATAAAAATAATAAAATGATAAAAAATAAATGAATTATAATAATAATGAGAATAATAATGATGACGACCAGGACGACAACAACAACGACAATGATAATGATAATAATGCTACAAACTGTTTTAATTGAATTTTGCTCCTGTTTGCACAGAACCCAACTGTTGTTATAACAACATTTTTTTTCTTCTGTTCACTGGCGTACATTGTTTCGTTTTGTTTCATGAGTGTGTCCAGTGTTTTTTTTTTCCAAGAAATGTTCATTCATTCATCTTCCATACCGTAGATCTTCGAAAAGGTAGCAGGGGTTGCTGGAGATTGGCTACATTATCCCACGTGACCATGGTGAGGATAAAGCGGGGATATAGCCTGCCTTTCGCCTGAAGTCAGCTGGTATTAGCTCCGGCAACCCTTAGGTTCCAGAAGATTAATTAATGAATATATTGTATTCATTTGATAATTTTCTCTTTATACCTTATTAAGTAACGGCGAGCAAAAACATACAAACCTCTGTGACCTTTGAATCACAACCATACAATTCATTTCACTCTTCTGTTTCATATTCAAAACATTCACTGCCATTTCAAATGTATTTCTATCAAAGTCATCCAATCTGTTAACAATGCATGACGATGTAAGATGGATTCTTCCAGGAGATTCCGAGTGTTGGCAATATGCTCAATTTCACCTTTTTATCGTCTGGAGGCCCCGCGACATATGGTGGCACGCATCTTCGGCCGAGCGGAAAAACATGACTGGTCTCACGGGCAGGCCGATCCAAAACAGCAAGATGTCCGTCAGGCGGTCGACTAGCTGGAAAAATAAAAGATGCTTAAACAGCTGCTCAGAAAAAACGGAAAGAAGGTTTTATTTGGAAATGGAAATTTCATATACTGGATTTGAATGAAAATATATAATAATATGGAATCATAACATGAATTGGCCATCTCTGAACAGTAAAATAAACAGCGTGAATTGAACAGAAAACACAGCCAATATAGTATGAATTGGTATTATAAATGTATTTCTTTATTAACTTATTACCTATCTATTTATGTCTAAAATCCCTTTCCTATTTCTGCATCCTCACCCTCTTACTACTGTGACATCGAAATTCCCCGAATACGGGATGAATAAAGTTATCCAATCCAATAAAGCACATCTCTAAATGACACGGACCATACTTTTGCTCAGTGGCCATACTTTGCTTACCACTTTGTTTTCAGTATTACAAGCCCTCTGCTGCCCAAAATGAACATTGTTTCACCCCAATGTATGACGACTTCCAAATGTCAAATATTTGCATTTGTCTCGTTAATTGACCACATCTTGTCCGTCTTTGCTGCCCCAAGGGTTTCATCTAGTCAGTAGGCGGTCCTAAGTCCAATTAGAACCGACGGCACCTTCAGGCTGAATTCCGTCAAAACTTTTTATTTTTTTTTAACCTCGGCACTTTCCGATGAATGATCATCGGAAGCCCTCCGGGGACGCAATGATCATAATCACATTTTTGTCTTGAGCAGTTTTGCAACATGCAAACCCCTCAGAACCATACAAAAATGTTAGAAAAAATCTTTTCATTTCAAACAGGCAATTTAATGCTAATGCTATTATTCGCACCCCAAGAGATCAGTAAACATTTAAGACAGAATATAATTTTGACCCAGAGTTTGACCCAAATATCTTTTGTATCTTTTTGGAGGAAAAAGATTCCATTACTGACAAAAAAATATATTTTTTTCATCTAAACATTCTTTATTTCAGACCAAACATGAACCAATTTGGATCCAAAAATTCAACTGTACATATAGAAAATGTATAAAAAGCATCAATGATAATCTCATACAATTGAAATATATACAAAAGCCCTGAATTGATAGCCAATCCCAGGGCAGGCTGATCATTGAATGGGGACTGGGACCCCCCAGCAATAGCTGCATTTCCGCGAAGTAGGCGTGCCCCTTCAAAAATGCTTAAAGAAACGTATAACACGTGCACAAAAGCACCACCATGCAAAAACATCATAGTAGTCCGGATGGAGGATCTTCTGCAGTTTTTTGCACGTAAGAAACATCGTTATTGTGAGTTGTGAACATTGTTTTTTTGGGCCTGTAAACAGCCATGACGTCATCAATGCCATTCCTGTACTCTCACCATGTTATTGACCATTTCTTTGGCCTTTTTTTGATGCAATTACTAATTCTTATTGAATATTTTGTTTCCACCTCTTGTAAAATGATGTAATTTATAATTTTAACTTAATATCTTTAAATTTTGTATTGTTTTTTTTCCTGAAAAAATCCGAAAAGCTCTGAGTCCGCGATAGCTAAAGCGTGAAGTAGCGAGGGAACACTGTATATATATATATATATAATATATTTTATATTTATTTAAATGGTCAGTCTGCCCTGGTATTGGCCATAAATTCAGGGATGTTCTCCACAGGGACAGGCTCCAATACCCCTCTAGGGGTAATTGACAGTCAATGCACGCATTTATTAGCCCCCCCCCTCAGTCAAAACGAATTGGTTGTCTCGTGCCGTCAATCCCAAACAATAAATTCAATGAGTGCCGTAGGAAAGGCTAATCCTACAATGATTTATGAGGCTCTGATATTGAAAACAAGTTGCATTTTGTTAAATGCCACGTATTTCAATGACTAGCCAAGAATTTCCGATAAATTCTGTTTTCAAATTCCACTGGGAAAGCCAATTTGCTAGACATCTCCCACAACATTTGCACGACGCTCGCACGGTGTGAGGTTCATCATTAGATAGTTTTCCTGGAAGTGGCCACTGGTGAGATGTGATGTTAAATCTTCATATCGGACATGACAACATTCCTCACCACGGAATTCCCTGGAGTGGACTCGGTGGACACATTTCATCCACCAGCAGGCCGACACAAGCATGCACTTGATTGCTGTTATCGTTTTGTGTGATGGCGACAGGCACGGTTGAACGCATGTGTTGTTGTTTATGACAGCGATTATACGCCACGGATCCTGGAGGCAAATTTCCCAGCAGGGCAATGAAAGCAAAGGATATCACGCCAGAAAGGGGCGCACATTTGACAACGTGGCTGTAACGTGAATGCGTGTCCAGAGAAGAACATGGCAGGACATGTGACAGCAATTAAAATCAAACATGTTTTTTTATGGTGAATCTTCAAATTGTAAATGCTTCAGCCGCTAGAGTTGACACAAGCACCAGCCATTTGTCTTTGCTCTTTCTTAGAGGGTCAATATAATGATGATGGACCTCCCCCGCCAAAGAATGTGTTTCTCAGTAAAACTGAATTTTGGGGCTGAATTTTAAAACATTTAGAAGGGGTCTTTCATTCATTTTCTGAACTTCTTATCCCCACAAGAGTCGTGGGGGGTGCTGGAGCCTATCTCAGCTAACTACGGGCACCAGGCAGGGGACATCTTGAATTGGAAGCCAGCCAATCGCAGGGCAAAAGGAGACAGACAAAAATTCATGCTCGCACTCTTACCTTGCGGATGTTTAAAAAGATTCTCACAAGAGGGTTGGCTTTCAAGTTGCACCTTCAACTCAGGGAGGTACTTTTCTGAATTGGATAGTTTGGTCTTTGCTGAGTCAGAAACTACAGTCCTGCTCTTTGTAAAATATTTCAAAATTGAATTTAATTAGCTGTTGGACAGAAAGCCAGAGTTGCTTCCTTTGTGAGATCATGGATTGACGGCATCTTTGTGCATGTGTGTCCTCTTCCATTTAGTTTCACTACTGTGGCAGCCAGCGTTTTACTTTAAGATTCTATCAGAAAATGTATGAGTTGTGTAGGAAATTGGTCCAACATAAAGACCGCGAGAAAATAGCAGGTATTAGATGGTTAACATGCAGAGACCAAAACAATGCAATGTTATTTGTCCCTGGCTAGCATTGCCTAAAGTACCCCAGTATAAAACATATCTCTGTTTTAATTTCATATCAATGGCAGTGCTTACTTGTAGCGATGAGGGTTGTACATTTAAGATTTTAATTTTCCCCCAAAGTCATCTATCCTTTTCTCTCAGTCACAGCGGGTGTGTTCTTGTGCGTTAGCCTCCAGTTTGTACTTGCAAAGTAAAATTCCATGTTTCATTTGGGACCTACTTACCCTTCTGAGCCACTTTCAATTTCTTATTCTAATACACAATAAACATGATTGTGCTCATCTACACGCTGTTGTTTTTCCCTTGGTGGATCGTGCTCTTCCCTTTTGTCATTGTTCGATCCATAACATTACATAAATGTTACTTTTTGTATAATTTCAATAGTTATTGACCTGTGTAATTACTGATCATTTATTTTTGAATACTCTTTTGTCATGTTCTGTAGCCTGCAATGACTCTATCTTTTCAGCAGCTGATTAAGCCAAAGAGGCGGGGCTCTGAAAAGCTCCCGGGGCGAATTGGTAAACCCTGTATTTAAGGATCACTGCTACAATCAGCGGATTGACAGAGTGTTACCTTGAATTTGCTTACTTCCATGTGTGCCCGACACCACCCCAGACCTCCAATTTGTCACATGATTCATATTGTGTTTACTTTGTCATTTGCATCCTTAGTTTGTTTGTTATACCTCTTTTGATTCCCGTGTATTTTGGTGTTCTCCTATTGTTAATAGGATTTTATTGTAGCGAAGGGATAACTCTAACCCGAACCAACCAAAATAATGGGTGGAGTGGAAGACTCCCAGTCGCGAAAAGACCTCCAAATGTTTCTGGGCTTTGCAAACGTCTATAGGCGATTTATCCGCAACTATATTATGAGGGCAGAGCACGTCACCATGCTGACCTTTGGCAATATGCCATTTATATGGTCTACAGTGGGTAAGGGCACATTTGTAGAGCTTGGTGATAGTTAAGATTATGGATTTCAGGTTAATGAGCTGCTTTTATTTTCCGTCTATATATGTTAGACCTAAATTCATGTTGTTAACTGAAATTTGCTCAGGGAACTGAGTTTTTAAAATGTCTATTGTGTTAAGAATCCCTTGAAACCATCTTTCGGATGTTGGCTTCATTGTAAAATTACTATTTACTAAAGACCTTTTGGCATGTCTTCTTGAGATTGTTCTGTGGGCCTACACATTACAAATCTGTTATGTTGTTACATGAAACGGGTTATGGGGCTGAGTTTAAAAATATTTCAGATGGAAAGAATCCTTGGAAATGGTTTCTATGGGGTCAGCGTGAAACCAAAATGGAAAATTAGTTGTTAACATTTCTTGAGAATGTGTTTTATTTGTTTTTTATTTATTATAGACCAACCAATTTTCTGTCACCCTGGGTTCAAAGGCTGAATTACGAAAATTACTTCCAAAGTCTAAAGTACTCCAAAGTACGTTGTTGTTTTTTTTTTAAATCAAATATTTTTGTCCACTGAAGGAAGTTTCAGGATGCTTTTCAGGCTTGTCGTTGGCGCAGGTGAAAGCAGATGGCTGTGTCTGTTTGTCTTTATTTTGAGTAAAGGTTAAACTGCATCAACAAAAATAGATGCAACCATCTGCTCGCATTGAACAACAGCAGCAGACACGCACGACAAAAACATACAGAAAACACGTACGACAAGACGACTGGTGACACCACGCTCTTTCGTTGTCTATATTTTAATCATTACTTTAGTCCGTGCATTCACGTTGAACCAAGTGGTTATTTACAGAATGTTGCCAAGAGTCATCATTAAATTCAGAATGCACTCATAAATGTAAAATACATCTCTTCATTTCAGAATTAGAATAACAAAAATAAAGAACTATGCTGTGTCTAAATGTCTTAAACATTGAAATATACTGTATATAAGAATGAATGAATGAACATACCTTATTGAGAGACAGAGTTTTTGTTATTCATTCATTTATCTTCCATACCACCTATCATCGAAAGGGTTACGGGGGGTGCTGTAGCTGTCTTCGGGCAAAAGGCAGACTACACCCTGACTAATAGTCAGTCAGTCGTAGAGCACACAGAGAACCAGACAACCACTCACACTGCCACTGAATGGGAATTGAACCCTCAATGCTAGCATCAAAGTCAGGCGGAAGAACCATTTCACCATCGGTTGGCTCGTTTTTGTTATTGCCTATTTAAATAAATAAAAAAATGTGAATGAGTTTGATCTACAGTGTGAGACAAAAAGAAAAATAACAGGCCCCAATTGTCATGTTTTATTGAGGATTGGGTGTTTTTTCCCTGTGTCCTGTCCGCGTGATTGCACATGAGTTTCACCTGCTGTGTCTTCCCGGCTCTACTTTCCCGTGTGACCCAGGTGTGTGCAATTGTCTTGTCAATCTCTTCTTGTTTAAACCCTGTTTATTTGTCAGTCTTTGTGGCAGAATTGTCATGTTTGGAGGTTATGTCACTGTGTGTCTTCCTTCCTTGTTTTCTCTGTTTATTTCTTTGTGTTATGTTTTTCCTGTTTTAGGTTTCCAAGAAATGTTCCCTCTAATCTTTCATATGTCTGGGCATACTGACAACTTCTCTGAGTACACTAAGGATCAGTGTGTGCAACATCAGAAGTACTCACCATGGCCACACACCAGTATCACACCTTGTATCAGCAGGTGCATTTTTACTACCCATAAAAAACATCTTAATTAATGTCGCTAGATAATGCACAAATCTGACTTAAATTATACCTTATTATTTCTCACATCTGTTATTCTCACTTTGACTCACATGACTTTTCTGCTCAATGTGTCGCTTGAGGACTAGCTACTATTTAGTCGATATATTTTACCTTTAGAAAACTTGCTTACAACTTTTGCGTAGCTGCATGTTTTGCAAAGCAGACCGTTCTCGAAGTGCGACCAGTCCACATTTGCGCAGTTGAGCAGCTTACATGGAACTAAAATGTTGTCTACTGTGTTGGTAAGATTAAAACTTTAAGTGCTCCCTTTTGTCTGCCTGACCCCTCTGCTTGGGTCCAAGACCAGAACTCATGAGACCAAGACCAAAACCTTCAGGAGTCGAGACCAAACTAAGCTGCCATATAAAAAAAAACATTTTTTTTTCCATTTACTTTTTATCCCACATGCTTCGACCAACTCCCACTCCTCCAACGTCCAAACATCCACAGTTTTCCCAAACAAATGAACTTTTGTTTGTTGGCTTTACAAAAAAAAACCCATTGACTGACAATATTTGACAAAAAAACTTAAATATACTTTATAAAACATTTCAATAAATCCTATTGATTTTCATCTTACAATCTTCATTGCTGTTATAATTAGTTTTGATCAAAAAATCTGAAATTTGAATTGCCCAGAACTTAACAGTAATCAAATCAGCAAAAGGCGGACTGAAAATTACCCCAAACTAAGTGGGAGTCACCTGAGATTAACAGGATGTGACCTAGAAGTACTTCACAATCAGCAAGAAGTGTCCAATGAACATGAAGCGACTCAAAAATAAAAAATAAATAAACATGAAATGATAAAACATGTTCAATAAGTGACCCTTAATTAATAGTGACAGAAATGTATTTCTCCAGATGTTGCATCTTCAAGTTTGTTGTTGCTTTTGTCGATTCATGTATTTATTTTATATTTTTACTACTATCAGTTGTGAGAGTTACAGCACCATGAATTGGTGAATAAACAAACATCTTGGCCTTTTGACCATCAACTCTCATGAATCAAACATCACACGTCTCACCATCCATATCGGCCTTGATGAAAATGGAAAAACAAACGCGGGTTTGCTCTTTTTTGTTTATACGTCCCTGGCGAAATTATCTTTAACGTGATGTTTGAGCGGCTTTTTCTGCCCCCCCAGGCCGCCGCCGCACTGCACTGTAATAGAAGTACTGAATATTGATGGAGTTGTTATTCAAGGACACGTGGACCCCGCCGCTTTCGTCAAATTGCTCGCTCTTGTTCCGCTACTTGATGGACTGGGAGACGTGATAACCTCCTCCATACATAGATACATATAGATACACGTCCCATACTGTGTATACATATATTACGTGGAGGACAAAGCATTTCCTAAGGGGACGGCAGCGTTTCCACACCGTTCGGCTGCTCTTGATGTTTTCATGTCATTGCAAGATTAAAAATGTCTTGCTTTGTGTAGTTTCTGCTATAAGATATTTTTGCACACTATTATAAGGGATTATTTGGGTCGTCCATAATAGCTGAAAGGGAAAGAAGACAATGCTGGCTGGACATCAATGTTAATAATCATTCTGATAGAACAAAGAAGTTAACTTGACATGTTTTTTTAAGGTTTGGGCACAGGTGTAAAATGCATTTTTGTTGCTGGCCATTATGGCTGTCAAATAGGCAGCCAAATCTAATGGATCTAATGGATTTGACAGGTCTTCTGGTGGTCAATAGATCTTTTGTATCCTGGAACAAAATGTTTGCCATTAAGATTTTTGTTAATTGAATATTTGCATTGCAAGTAAGTAAACAAGCAGAGATGTATCTTACATTTACGACACTAGATTCTATAATCAAACCAGGCTATTAACATCACCAACCCAACCAATTAAACGATAAATGAGACATTTTCTGACACTTCTGATTCAGTCTCATGTCATCTCATTTTATCATCTCACTTTCTGAACCGCTTTATCCTCACTAGGGTCACGGGGGAGCTCCAGCCGAGCTCAACTGACTTTGAGCCGGAGGCGGGGGACACACTGAATTGGTGTCCAGCTAATCGCGGGGCCCAAGGAGGAAAACAACCATTCCCGCTTACACTCATACTTAGAGGCAATTTAGAGAATTCTTTCTTAATTTGTATTTCTTATTGTAATCATGTATTCCCTTTCTTCATTTTTGAGCTATAATAGTTCTAGATACAATAGTCATTCTTTTTCTAATCTCCCTCACCCCTAAAATAATGAACCTGTTCCATTTCATAATTAAAACTTTTTCTGAAAGTTAGTTCACTAACTAGGAGGGCCTTATACACATTTCATAAAATTCCCATCATTTTTTTTTCATCGGTGACGCTTGGAGCGTGTGCTGTGTTTAGGAAGTGTGGGATTTTCTCTACCTGTCTTTGCCTTTCACCCGCGGCCTCCACCGAGCTAGCACCACTTGGAGATTATTCATGCGGGTGTCAGTGCAGTCTGCGATGTCAGCCCGCGGGGACAGTGGTCACGCGGTGCGGGTGTGGATTGTGTATTTACGATCGGTGCATGTACTCCAAACTCTTGTGTTGTAATTCCCTCTCCAAATCAAAGTCCCTGACAGTTGCCTTAATGCCGAAGGCCTCTTGGGTGATGAAGGCCGCCGCCCAACTTGGACAACCCCTGCCACCGCCGCCTCTCCCTCGTTCTCCGCCCGCAAATCAATCACTCAATCGTATACCCGATGTATAATTAAAGTTTATTCCCTTGGACCTGGAGGCCCCAAAGAAGAAGACGAATATGAAAACAGTCATCCATATTTCACATTGCTCCCTATGGCGACCGGTCAGTGAAGAAATGGATCAGATTTTTTGGAGTGAAAAATGATTATTACTAGCCTTGCTAGCAATACCGTTCTGTCTTACGGTTTCATCCGGTATTTCTGTCCACTAGGCTTACATAATATATCGACGAGTAAATTGACAGCTTTGATAATGATTGATTAAAGATTTTGTCTTGCCAACTTGAATTAGCTTTGCATTTGGAAATGACAGTTCGAGATTTGTCCCCCTGCCATTGGCTAGCAGCCAATTCAAGGTTTCTCCCACCTGCTGCCCATGGTTGTTTGTAAGAATGAATGAATGAATGACAGAACGCATGAATGGATGAACCAACGAGTTTGATATTTGGTTTTAGGAGAGTTTATACATTGATTCATCTTCCATACCGCCCATCCACGAAAGGGGTTAAGGGGGTTGCTGGAGCCTAACCCAGCTATCTTTGGGCGAATGGCAGAGTACACGCTAGACCGGTCGCCAGTCAGTCGTTGGGTACAGAGAGACAGACAACCACTCACTCACAGAATGGCATGCCACTGAGTGGGAATCGAACGCACTCAGCCAGTACCAAAGTCAGGCGGAAGAACATCTTGCACCATTGGGTGGCCCAGAGTTTATACATTTGCACGATATTTTGAAAGGACGCCAATATACAGCCATAAAAATTCGACGAAAGAGGCAATTTTGAATGAAAAAAACTTCATTTTTACCATCTTTCAAGACTTATTTGCGGCCATTCATGTTCATGAAAAACATTTTTTCAACTGGTTTTCTTTTGACAGAGTCAAAATGACCACAGAGTGGCCACTTTAAAGATAAATGGCAAAATTCCTCTGTCCTCTTGTGACTTTTCTGTCGCCAGCTATTCACGACAGGCATGTCAAACGTCAAATAAAATAGCAGAAAGGGCCAGCCTGATTTTTTTTTTGTAGGGCTCCTGGGGCTGCTAGGAGGACTAACGACTAGTTTAAATAATTCAGAGGCGTTGAGCTAATAGAAGAAAAAAAAAAGCTCAGCATGCAGTTATTTGGGATCTTCTTAATATAAAAAGATTCCCTTCTTTATCTATTTATTCATTAACATTTTTCATTCATTCCTTTTCTGAACCGCATATCCTCACATGGGTTGCAGGGGGTGCTAAAGCTTATTCCAGCTGCTATTGAGTCAGAGGCAGGGGACTCTTCATTGGTGGCAAACCAATCGCAGTTTAGAATTTCAAATTAGCCTACCATGCATATTTTTGGAATATGTTAGGATATATATATATATATATATATATATATATATATATATATATATATATATATATATATATATATATATATATATATATATATATATATATATATATATATATATATATATATATATATATATATATATATATATATATATATATATATATATATATATATATATATATATATATATATATATATATATATATATATATATATATATATATATATATATAAGATATCTATATATATATATATATATATATATATATATATATATATATATATATATATATATATATATATATATATATATATATATATATATATATATATATTATTTTTTTTATATATATATATATAAAATGAGGACATAGGCCTATTTTTCTAGCCGTGCCTACTATGGAAACAGTGCTTTAATAGTGACAACCATGTTTTTTTTTCTGCTGTTCATATCAGAGAAGAAAAAAAGCGGAAAGGTGAGGACCAGTCGGGGTTCACCCCACTTTTCTTTGAGCCGGGCGACAGATCTAAGACCGCAAAGGTCGCAGAATCGGAAGCTTTGGAAACAACAGAGACTCGATGGCGAGCACTGAACTGAAACAACCCGCCGGAGCAAACCATTTGTCCCAGATAAAAGACTGTTTACTTCCTTAGATGGCAATTTCACCCACGACTGAAGTCAAGCGGCACACCGACGCTTATCATTGGTCACAGGGTTAAGTTTAAGGTTAGGGGAAAAAAAAGGTAGGAAAAAAAACACAAGGTAGCATTGGATTTGATCATGCGTTCTTCCTCTCACTGAAAAAGAAGTGACATCAACAATCTTATGTGAGATTTTTGGGGTTGCTGTTAAACAATTGCGAATAAATCAAAATAAAGTTTCAGTTTGACAAGATTTTTCCTCTTGTTATATACTGCTGTGTAAAGATGTTTTTTCTTTATTTTTTTATTCATTCATTCAGTTTCTGAACCACTTTAAACTCACTCACAAGGGCCTTTCCCAGCTATGTTCGGACACTAGGCAGGGATGATCGTAGACTTTTTGTTATCATTTAATTAATTCCAATTCCTAATAATTTGAGGGTGTTTGTAGGTCACTTTCTGTTGCTTCAGCAGCTCTGCCGGTTTCCTCCTACATCCCAAAAACATGCGTGGTAAGCTGGATGATGTAATATGTAGTTGGGCTTTTAGAGTGGATGTGAGTGTTCGTCTTTTTGCGATTATTGTACGTGTTTCTCCTATTGTATCCCTCATGATTTCCCTTCCCTCGTGTGATCAGATATGTGTATTTTGTAATCAACCCCTGTCTATTTAAACCCCGTGTGTTTGTTAGTCTTTGTTGAATTGTCTGCATTACACTGTGTTGTTTCTACGTTGCTATGTCATGTTCCTCATTTCCCCATCAGGTTTGGTTTTGTTATTTGATTCCAATAGTTCTTGTTATTTTCTGAAGATCCTACCTGTTATTAAAGTTTTTGTCAGAGCACACCACTTCCACGTCCTTGATTGTTTCCCTGTATTTAGGTCCTTTTACGTTCTACCCTTGACGCCACACTTACTTGACAGATGAACACTCTAAACCAGAGGTGCGTACATTTATTTGCTCCAAGATCTACTTGAGTGTGGGGGTGTTTTTCCGGCAGAGAGGTCGCTGGGAGGGCATCACAGACGTGTGATGAACAACAAAGTCCACTAAAATGAAGAACATCAACATAAAAGGGAAGCTTTAAAAAGCAGCTGTGACGGGCCATAAATAATAGCCGAGGATGTCAAAAGCACGCTTAGATCCTGATGAGACCTTAATGATTGTTAATTGAGTCGAATATGCATGCTCATACAAAGTGTGAGCATTGTGGTGAGCATATTGCAATGTCGCTGTATAAACAAGACATTGTTTAGGTTTGAAGGAAACCAACAGACTGGATCAAACCTTACTCTAAGGCAGTGGTCTCAAACCGGTCCTCAAAGGGCCGCAGTGGGTGCAGGTTTTCATTCCAACTCAACAAGGATACCTTTTGCAAGTGCAATCAGTTAATTAGAGTCAGGTGCTACTTGTTTTAAAGACACCTGATTGGTTAAAATGTCGGCACTGGATCGGTTGGAACAAAAACCAGGACCCACTGCGGCCCTATGTGGAACCGGTTTGAGACCACTGCTCTAAGGCGATCACCAGTAGTACCTAGGCCATGTATGTAATGAGCATCCCCTGCTCTAAACTGAATCAACTCGTTTTGCTCTCGGTTCATTCATCCCAATATTGGCTCGAGTGGAAGATAATATGCATCAGCCATTGCTCCTGTTGATGGAAGAGTGCATAGCTTCAACTACACCAGAAAAACAGCCTGACCATTTTTACAAGTACTCTGGAATTTCCAGAATTCACCTGGAAATCCAATGGAAACTCCAGGACTCCTGACCACTTCGCTTTCTAGACTCTGGAAATCCGGAAAAAATGTCACTTAAATGTTGAATGAAGGAACCTTAAAATGCCCACAACATCAATACCAAATGAATCAAATTTTTTCTGAAGTGATCTTTACGTACCCTAAAGTGGAAGTAAAAAAATGAAGTAACAGAAAATTACCAAATTGCCACATGAGATCTAATAGTTAGCATTAATGTGGCTCATGAACCAAACTGATTTTGCCAATGCTGGCCTAAAACACAATAAAAATAAAAATAGTTAGAACTGGTGGCTTATAACTGATGTTAAAATCATCATCTGGGTATTTTGAAGGGTAGGAAGAGAATGCAGAACATCGGTTTGCTAGGTAGACGAGGCCAAGAATGAAGAGCGGGAGCCTCTTTGGGGAACCTCCTGTCTGTTAATTAGTGGCGAGCAGATGGAAGATAGTCCGCACGTCGCGTGGGATCAATGAAGCGCCTTTATTTATTTCTCTCTTCCCAGAGCCGGTGCAGTGCACTACAGGAAAGCATCCTCCATCTCTCCTCTGAGATTCTTCCCTCAGCTGGCGGAATCCTTGAGTCCTTGCTTACTTATGGCCACTTTGTTTACCGGCATCTGTTTCAATTGGGGTGCATTCCACATTCCACCTCCGATGTACCACCGAGGTGTACGCGCTAGCATCTGCGCCTTCATCGTCTCGCCGAAGACGCTTTACGAAAGTGGCAAAAACAAAGACATCTGGGAAGGAAATACACTTTGTCCTCCTCCCTGGGTGTTTGTCTTTGCTCTACTCCAGATGTACAAGTTGTACTCGAGAATGTGGGCAGAAAAATCGGGAATTTTGAAGGAACGCGTTGAATAAAACAACCCGGATTGTGGCAATTTGATCGAAAAAAAAAATCTTAGTGGTTAACTTGCTGTAGATGTAAAGGCTCCTGTAAAATCAAGTTAAAATGAATAGCTTTTTGGCAGACAATTGCTGGGCATGAGGAAACAGACAACCAATCACGCTCACGCACTCATAACTAGGGGCAACTAACCCTAACACCGGTTCAACCAGCCTATAATGCATGATTTTGTGGGAGGAAACCTGAGTACCTGGAGTCAATCCAAGTATCCTTGAGCAGAAGATGCAACTCAATGCAGGGACCCACCTGGAGATTCAACCATCGACCTCATAAATAAGGCTGATGTGCTAACTACCCTCCATGGGTTATCCTGTGAAGTCCCATCTTTAGTAAAATATATTAAAATGTGAATGAAATCAACACATAACTTCATAATGACTCGATGAACTGAAGACACCCATTGTCGTCCAGATATGGAGAAAAACTGGGACAACACTGTTAAATATGCTGATGCCAACTTGGTTTACACAATCGTCCTTCACAAAGCTTCTCCACTGCAAGAATTGATGAAAAAAATTCCCAACAGGTCAACAATAGTTGGTTCTAGAGGTGACTGTGTAGTTCCCTTTAGAAAAAGTGCATTCACCCAAATCACTTGCTTCACATACCTGGAATTCAATAACAAATACTATACGTGAACGCCTGTCTCAGACCCTCTTTACCAATCATCTTAAAGCCTGGCTGCTTGTTGAACAACATTGAGTTTAATTTATTTAGGGAAAAGGGGAAAGCACATATTAATAATTAAATTTGTGTTAATGAACACATGTAAGAAAACGTAAGATTGTAGATGAGGGCTAATTTCGATCATTCATCCCTCGTTTGATTAATTGATTGATTGATTGACTGATTTGATAAGGGACCGCACATAGAAATGAACATATTTCTATTCATATTAATAAGCAGGTATATGTAAGTATATATAATAAATTGTGCAAGTTGATGGTAAACGATGATGCACACACACAAACATACACAAATAGCAGTTTTAGACAGCGTTGTGAGCGCAATTTTGTTTGTGATTATCTGTGTTTGTTGGTTTGTTTTTGCATCCATGAACTCAGCAATGATTCCTTATGTGTCTGTTTGTTGTTGTTATTTGTACACTACATGATGAAAGCTTTAAATCGTATTATTATTAAATATATTGTTCCTTGTACTCCCTAAAACTTGTTCCTCAACTTCATTTAAATGTGAAATGTTGACAAAGATTACAGATACGTAGTACACTTTCCACATATTCATAAGCAGACTTCTCTATCTGAAATTCAACATGCCTTCACAGATGCGCATGTACACGGGGTATGTTAATTATTCAAGAGGGTAAACAGAAGATAATCACAGAAACAACCATTGTGTCTAAAATTGAATTGTCGGTTTTTTTTTAACTGTACCATGACCCCAAGAGAAGTGTGTAAACGACTCACACACTCAGTAGATAGCAGAGGTGCGCTCACTATCAGAGTTCGCTTAGGGAATTATGCAGTGTTATACTTAGAATTCTATAGAAAAATATACTATTTTTGAGTTAGGGAGAGAAATATTTAATTCTACCTGGGATAGGGTGCAACAGAGAATAATTGAGTAGCACTGATTTAATCCAAAGTGCACGTGTTAGCTCATTTTAAAGAAAATTATATCAGTTTTGCCAACTAGAATTTTCACAATGGTTGTCATTTGAAAGTTATCTGAAATATGTAGTAGTAACTGCAGACATCTGCATTTTTATTTTGAACGGGAAATGCTGTTATTTTGTGATGTTAGGCGAAATTGTGCATGCTAAACTGTTAACTGTAAATATTAAACTTTGTAAAAAAATGGACACCTTTTGTATTTTCCTCACACGTGGTATTACCTGTATGTTTTCCCAATTTTGAAATCATTTGCAAACACTGTAAACAACTGAAATTTCACGGATAAAGGCTTTTAACCCCCTAAATTTGTGTTTTGGAGAATAATCTATTGGTTGATAGCAAGCTAAAGCAGCAATTACAACTAAACATTGTCTTTCGGCATTAACCTCAATGCCAACTCGGCACAATGTTTAAATAAATATGGTTTCACATTTTGAATGTCTAAACTTTAGTTCTACATTCATGGGCAATGGAGCTTGTCTGTAAAATGTTAAGAATGTTTGTGTCAGGTTTGTGCTCCTATGGAAACAATATAAAAACAAATAGTATATTTTTGTCCCCCATTTAGAACATTTTTTCAAAAAGCTCCAGGGAGCCACTAGGGCGGCATTCAAGAGCTGGATGTGGTAACCGTTGGGTTAGAAAAGGTTGAGATTGCTGTCATTGAACGATGTTTTATTCCACCTAGTCAAACCAGATTGGACATAAATTACCATCAATAGAAAATAACAATAATAAAATCAGAATTGCCGGATTGTTTGGGTCTGTCTGTGTACTATCAAAAGTCTGGGTCTTGTCTCAGCCGCTGTTAAATGGTGGTGTTGGGCAAGTATAGTCTAGCATAGCCTTCCCAATTTGCTTTGCAGCAACAACACAATACATTGGAAGCATCTGGAAAAGTCAAATTGAATGATTTATTGACTGTGTGAGTGTGCTTTGTGAGAGACCTTTAGGCCACGGGAAGCGCACAACACGAGCCCAACTATTGATCAGTGCTACAATTAACCCCTCGTAGCTCGTCATGCCGAAAAGGTAAAAATGGCTCCTGGGGCTAAGGTAGAAAAATAAAAGTCTCATCAGAGGGTTTAGAAGCATGGACGATGAGATCGGCAGCGTGGAACCGGACTTGTTAAAGTGCTGATGTGGTGGACGTGAAGAAGACAGCGCTTCACCGGAGCCGTCAACCAAGCAAATCCTACTTTTAAGCTTGCCTTTCAAAGCTCGGATCAAACATTAATGCTGGGAGAGGTGACGGATGGGCGCTCACGTGTCCGCAATTTGGTACTTGTGTGGTCAGTAGTGGGTGGGAGATGCCATATTTTTACCATATGCGTAAGAATTTCTCTCCAATATTGTAGGCCCACTGAAAGCACGAAGTCAGCTAGGATAGAACCCCACACCCTGTGACCCTGACAAAAGTAAGTGCAGAAGAAAATGCTATGAAGCTCATTTCACTGACACAACTTTCTAAGTCACCAAAATTGCTAATTTGTGTTGCCGTATGTATATATTTGACCCAGAAGATCACTTTTTCTTTAAACCCGTAATAAAGTCATAAAAGAAACAAACTTCATGAAAGTTTTTTTGTGACAAATAAGTATCTGTTCCATTCACTCTGTCATAGCAAAATCAGAGTTGTAGAAAAAAACGGACACTCAAGAGAGCCCTGACATTATGTTCTTCACAAATGTATGTAAACTTTTGACCACAACTGTATGAACCCAGTACCCCAGAGGCCTCTGGTTAATGTTTATAAAAATTAAATAATAGGCCTCCACAACCCTTGTGAGGATAATGCGGATCAGAAAAGAAAGCTACCTCATGGTGTAGAGCAGTGGTCTCAAACCAGTTCCACATAGGGCCGCAGTGGGTTCTGGTTTTTGTTCCAACCGATCCAGTGCCGACATTGTAACCAATCAGGTGTCTTTAAAATGAGTAGCACCTGACTCTAACTGATTGCACTTGCAAAAGGTGTCCTTGTTGAGTTGGAATGAAAACCTGCACCCACTGCGCCCATTGAGGACCAGTTTGAGACCACCGGTGTAGAGGTTCATTCGCCTCACTCCTGTGCGGGCAAGCGCAGACTGGATTACCGCTGGTGGCAGTATGATTGGGAGTGCGAATGGTCGTTGGTCTCTCTGTGTGCCCTACGACTAACTAGTGACCAGTCGAATCAGCCTTTGGCCCGACGACAACAGCTGAGTTAGGCACCAGCAACCTCTGCAACCCTTTCGAGGAAGAGTCGCATAGAAAATGAATGAATGGTTATAATGTTGTCAACAGTAGTTCATTTTGGAGTAAAAATGTTTCTTGTTTGATCCTAAAGGGTTAATTGTGCTTGCTAAAAATGTTATTGTTTGTGTTCGAAAATTTAATTCATTCATTCCTTTTCTGAACCGATTTATGCTCCCTAGGGTTGTGGGTGCTGATGGAGCCTATCCTCGCTGTTTTCGGGCATGAGGCGGGGACACCCTGAAATGGTGGCCAGCCAATTGCAGGGCATGAGGAGACAGACAGCCATTCTCCTCATACTCTTACCTATGGGCAATTTAGAGTGTCCAACTGCCCTACCATGCATGTTTTTGGAATATGGGATGAAACCTAGGCAGGCCTAAAGAGAACATGCAAACCGACCTGGATTTGAACTCAGTACCCGAGAAACCATGAAGCCATCGCACTAACCACTCACCAGCTCTCACCAGTTCTCACCGTACATCACTTTGTGTTTTTTTCATCTCCATTAAATTTATCCCACATATTTGTGGTATTTTATGGAGAATTTTTGATTCCGAAACATCTCTTTCGATCCTTCATTTCTTTTGCTAATCCTCAAGTCCAGTCAAATTCCCAAAAGCAAAGCTAATAACTATCCATGACGATTACAGCGGCATATACCGTCATTCTGTATGTGATGATGTCAATTCCCCGAGGCACATCCAGAGTCAGCCGTCGCACACCCTATCATTGCATCATTTCACGGCAGGCGCAACGACGTGTAAGAGGATCGGTCAGTCCAGGTTTTTCACAATAATAGCCTGACTGGATGTCACGCTCCTGGCGCCGGCCTCCTGTCGCTCTGTTTTTTTATTTTTTTTCAGATCGGTGGCGCTTATCAGCCGAGCGCAGACTAGCGTACATAAAACACAGAAAGACGGAACGGTGCCGGCATCGCCGACACAAAGAGAATAATCAAAGAGCAAAGGTGACAACTTGTTGTGATTCCAATTATGATGATTTTATTACTGATGTCATTCTCCTGGTGCATCGCTTTTGTCTTCCTAAGCGAGCACGACTGTCATGGAAATAAACGGTCCCCCCTAGGATGAACAAACACGTCAACCGAGAGAGGCTTTTCAAAAGCAACGCATAATTCAAAATTAATGGAAATGTTGCTCTGATGTGGGGAACACACAGGTGAATGCACAGTTCAAAATAGTTTCCTGAAAAAGAAAGATTAGGTAAGTGCTATCAAACTCGAGGCTTGTGAGCCTCATCTGGCCCTTTGCATTATTTTGTTTTGCCCGTGAAAGTAGTATTAGAGATTAACTATCTGATTTTCTATGAAAATAATGTTAAAATAAATAATTTGCCTATTCGAGTAAAAAAGAAATGGATGTCTAAGCCTCACAATGGCAGTGAAAAATATGTTTACTTAATTGACAAGCATGGAAGTTCAGTTGTTTGAGGTTTGTTTGGGCCTATTTGTATTTTTTTTTTTTATTCAGCTATTTGGGTCATGGAATTTTTCATATTATCGACGGGTGGGCAGTTGTGAAAATGGGGATTGCTGGAAAACATGGAGGGAAGAAGAGGTGGTGGGTACTCAAAAAGTTTAATTAAAGACATCAGAAAACTAAGTGCAAACAAAAGGCAGGGGTTCCAAAAGTACAAAGGTAAACCAGGGCCTGGACGCACAGATAATACTGACGAGGACGCCACACTAAATGAACAAACAAAGAGAGCTGAAATATACCGACATGGGTTAATGAGACATGGGGAACACATGAGAATGACACATGAGGGAGTGGATAGAATGAGGCACATGGGGAATGCGACAACTGGTGAAAACAATGGACAATCACAATGACAAGTTACAAAGAACGAAAAACCCAAGAATGAATGATCATCATCCGTACTGCTTATCCTCACAAGGAGCCAATCCCAGCCAACCAAAGGCAACAGGCAGGGGACACCACAAATATGTGGCCAGCCAATTGCAGAGAACAAGGAGACGGACAGCCATTCAGAGTCATACAAATAACTTGGAGCCAACTGAGACTGTTCACATACCCTCCCAAGAATATTTTTTTGTATGTGGGCGGAAAACAGAGTACGCATAGAAGACCCACGCAAGCCTGGGAAAACATGCAAACTCCACACAGGAGGACCGACCTAGAATAGAACTCAAAATCATGAACTGTGTCACCAATGTGTTAACCACTCATCCGCCGGTCTACCCATATATAGGACATATAAATTAATTCATTATCTGCACCGCTTATCCTCACAAGAGTCGCAGGGGAGTGCATCGCGGCTAACTATGGACACCAGGTGGCTGACACCATGAAATGGTTGCAGAACCCACGCGACCCTTGTGAGGATAGGCGTTACGGAAAATGAAGGAATGAATTGTGAAGTAAAAGGGAGGGTCACTAAAAATGTAATATTCATAATTTATTCAGTTATTTTCTGTACTGTTTATCCTTACTACCAAATTGGAATTCGATGTACATATCACTTTTTTTTTCTGTATCAATTTACTATGTACTATGCCTGGCATCTGAGTGGTTACCATATCGGTCTCACAGTTCTTGGGTCCTTGGTTGGAATCCATGTTGGTCCACCTGTGTGGAGTTTGCATATGGGGGGTACTGGAGCCATTCCCAGGTGACTTTTGAGGACCAGGCGGATGTTTTTAGGTTGTGGGAGGAAACTAAAGCGCTCAGAAAAAACCCACACAAGCCCGGGACAACATGCAAACTCCATACAGGGAGATCCGTACCTGGAATCAACACTCGATGTCAGAACTGTGAGGCCAACGGGCTAACCACTCCGGGCCGATCTTTTCTTTTTCTTTGATTTTTGTTTTTTTTAACCAAAATAATAATTATGGAAGAATAATTCCCTTTATTTGGCCTCCAGATGGTGCAGTGGTTTACTCGCCTGCCCTCGTGTAGGCAGCATAGGATTGGTTCCCACTCGTTGATGGTGTGAATGTGAATGGTTGTCTTTTGTTTCGTGGGTGTAGTCTGCCTCTGGCTTGAAGTCAATCGAAGTAGGCTCCAACACCCTGACAAGGAGTAGCGGTATTAAAAATGAATGAAGGTTTTTTCCTCTTTATTTGTTCTATATTTCTATTTTGTTAAAGTAGTATAGTATAGCACTAAAAGAATAATTATTATTTGATTTCCGGGATCTCTTTGGTACACTTGACTATTAACACATGTTCTGAACTACTCTGACATTATATCAGGTACTCCAGAAATCCTCATTTGGTATCAAAGTTCCTCTCTGTGTACCATGTGATGGAAAACTATCAGGAAATGTTTTAACAGCTACCGGAAGTGACTCATAAGAGAGCAAAACTGGGTCTTATCTTATATATCCACTCTAAATTGAGTAGTTTAAGTGCAGCTCCAGTTACTTTTTATCCACATTGCAATCCCCTTTGGGTTGCTTTTCTTGTGGTTCTCTCCGCACTGCCTCCTCTTTAATCTTGCATTGTTTTCATTTCAAAGTTTACATTATGGTTGCCGTGACGATTCGGCCCTTCTCCATCTGTGCACCTCAGAAGGGGCGTAACAACATAACACTTCTTTTTACAAGACAAAACATGCATCGGGAAGAATTGGGAGCTAAAGCCTGGCAACGCACGGAGGCGAACATCTAAACCCCGCTCCACCTAAACAAAAAAAAACAAAAAAAACACCATCTTCGGAGGCGGCGAGACAAAACGATGGCGGCAGGTGCACTTAAGTGGAGGAGAGGAAGTAGATGAAGAGGAGGAAGAAACGATGGAATGAAACACTTCTTCCCTCGTGAGTAAGAACACTAAACACGCGTGATAATGCCTCCTTCCTCCTTGGGGATGAGGAGGAGGATGAGGAGGAGGAGCTGAGGCTTGACTGACTCCCGCGGCTACAAACACATGCGCTCAACAGCAGGCAGAAGAAACACACAAGCAGTGCCATCAAGTGTTGCCTTTGGTGGAAGCGCAAAATAGAATTCTTGCATGAGAGCAAGCAGCTGTCTCGTTTTGTCCGATTCCTTTGACTTTAACTCTCTTCTAATATGGGAGGAGGACCTGCTAATTATACATTTTTAATCATTCTTTATTATCAGACCGGGTAAAAACACAGGGATTATTATTTGGAACCATTCACCTACATTTGGGAACTCTTGGAATATCTCTTGCTGCAGGACTGGCTCGGTGATAGCTAATTCTGCCTTTTTTCTCTGAGCTCCTCCTCTGCTCTGATGTGTTTCGTGGTTCTCCCCTCCTTCTCTTCTCCTTTAGAGTTTAGCTAACACTTTGTACTTGGCCTGACTACAAGTCGGAGAAACACATAGCGGCTTTTTTAATGAAATAATTTTCCAAATGGTGTTATATTTTTGGATGCATACATTTTTGGATTGGATTGGATAACTTTATTCATCCCGTATTCGGGAAATTACATTGTGGCAGTAGCAAGAGGGTGATTAGACAGAATAAACAGCAAAGCAAAAGCACAAAGTACAAAGCAAATCAAAGTAAATGGAATCATCAAATCATTAAAACATAAAAGCCGCAAAACACAAAACGAACAAGAGTGGACAAAGCTATCGTGGCCGCCGGCTGCCGCTTAAACAGCGCCATTTTGGTTGGGGTAACTGAATCGGACTCAAAAAGACGTTGTAAAGTTGGACAAAAACTGGAACCATTATTGATAACATTACCTTTTCATTATTTTACTCACACTTTATTGCAATGTAGTTTTTCGGATTACCATATGCATTCATTCATTCATTTTCTGAACCGAATACAAGGCCCTAGGTATAAGTGTGAGCATGAATGGTTGTGCTCTTTGTACCCTGTGATCGTCTGGCCAACAATTCAGGGGGTTTCTTACCTGGTGTCCATAGTTGGCTGGAATAGCAACCACACAAGGTCCTTGTGAGGATAAGCAGTACAGAAAATGAAGGAATTAATCATAAGTATTTTGGTTTTGGAAAGTTTCATTATTGGCAACTTAAGGTCGGCTTCAACACAAAATTGCAGTTGGCAAGATGTTTTGGCATGACGCCTTAACGGTGCTCTGAATGCAACATTATCTTTATCAATGTTCATGGCTGTCTCCTATCTCTTTTATTTTAATGATATTAAGCTCATTTTTTTGTAATTGCTTTCCTTTTGGATCTAGTTACAATATGCAGCTTTCTTATGTGTTATTATTTCGAAACAGGAGAACAAAAAAACACAAAGATCTTCCCACTCGGCCACCAATGCAGACGAGCACAATCCACTAGCTGAGCAGAAACGATGGACTGTGTCGAATCGTAGGTGGAGGACATTGTAACCTTGACACTCTTGGGGGAGTTAAATGGACATTTGTGATCTCTCATCTTGTAATAAGACCAAAGGGTGGTCCCGCAGGACAAATAAAAAAGTTCTACCCGACTAGCTGGCAGAGCAAAATATGAAAACGCGAGGGCAGCGGCAAAATCCATCTGTCCACTGCCGAGTCAGCTGAGCGGGCCTCCGTGAATCAACCCAATGTGTCAGCTCGTGCACTAATACGCTGTGTCCGATGTGTGAAAGTGTGCGCTTTTAGCGCCATGTTTACTCCGCTAACAGCAGGACACATCTCGGCCCCTGGCAGATGGCCGTAGAGTAAATATTGTTGGCTTTTGATGGATTTACTGGGGATTTTTCTCATTCGTATACACAATTTTGGCATCATAAGTTGTTTAGGTTGGTTGCTTGGCTCGACAGTGCCCTCTTGAAATGACAAAAGACAAAAAGAAATTTGCCAACGTGAAGTGTGTTGTTGGGGTCTGTCATGAAGAGATATATATACACACACACACACACTCAAATACACACATACACCCCCCACACAGGCAAAAAGTAGGATATTCAGTTTGAGACTCATTTAAACAGCAAAACAGAACATTGGTTTTGCTTGAATTGTACAAAAATTCTGCCATTTTGGTTTCAATTCAATCATTTGAGAAGAAAATGATCTTGTCCTCATTTTGATGTTTTAAAATTCAATCACCAATTCTGTTGGCCTTATGAACATTAACATTTCTGCATATTTTTATTATGACTACACCCCAAAAAATGTATTTAAAACCATCTCTGTACACAGTTAGGGAGCCTGCCACTTTTGTTTGAATTTATTTATCTCAATTGTTCAGCCTGCTATGCCCAAAATTTTAAATTCATACTCACGTTTAAAACCTATTTTTACATACCAAAACGAAACCTGATTAATGTTTTTTTTTTTATTGAAAACGACCGTTCTAAGCTCACTTCTTTAGGTTTTGCGCAAAATATTTGATTTCTTCCAATTCAAAGCCACTTTATTGATGAAAATTTAAATTAAAAAGGTACTTGCGGACATACTTTCAACTTATACCACAAAAAAAGCAAAAACAGCGTCAGTCTGCCATTTTCTTTTTCAATTGATCTAATACAAAAACAAATGAAAGCAATCCACATCAAAGCTATTAATAAAAGTGTTGTGAGCCCAGAAATCATGACTCACCAGGCAATGTGTCATTTTTTTCCATCATTTTCTCTTCAGGATTGCAGTAAGATGAGAATTTGATATATTTGCTGTGGAGGTGAATGCAAAATCTCACCCTGCCTTCTGGCAAGTGAATGCCTGTGGTTTGCTCGGCGTAACATCACCTCGGTAAACGTGCTAATTAGCTTGTTGTTTGCGTGCACGCTGCTGTGCAAATTTGTCCAATGCCAAAGTAGCTGTGTTGTGGTGTCTATATACAGGGTTGACACTAATCAGCTATGCTGGGTCTTGTCGGTGGGTTCCCTTTTACCTGTCTTGACTAACATTATCTCATTGGCCGCAATGTCAGGGGTGGCAAACTTATCTATATAATGTGCTAGTTTGCCATGGCTGGACATTTCAGAGAGTTGATCATAGTGTAATACTTTGACATACGAGTGTCCAAACATACGGAAAATTTGAGATTCGGGGAAAATTCAGAGCAAATTTTGACCTGAGATACAAGAAAAATTTGAGATACGAGCATATGAGAAGGTTCTCGATGTGTCAGCCAAGCCATACCTTGACATACGAGTGTCCAAACATACGGAAAATTTGAGATTCGGGGAAAATTCAGAGCAAATTTTGACCTGAGATACAAGAAAAATTTGAGATACGAGCATATGAGAAGGTTCTCGATGTGTCAGCCAAACGGCCAAGTGTGTTAAGATGCTGCTAATGGACAGCATCGCTCTGTCACCCTTGCGTTAACACCATACTACTTTTGCTGAAATATTAGAAAATTGAAGTAACATTGCCATGCGATCAGCTGGCCATTGATTAAGGCTCTCCCCCGCCTCCATCCCAAAGTCAGCTGGGATAGGCCCCTGCACCCCCCACCACCCTGAAATCACTGAAAGTGTAATGAAGTAATATTAGAAGAAGAAAAAGGGAATAAAATTATTTTCTTGCTTAATCTTCTGTTACGTGAAGTGGAAGTGGAAGTTGTTTGGATTCACTTTGGTAAATAAAGGTCTGTATCAACAGAAAACTACTTTTGACAAAATATGTAGTAAGATTTGGAGGAATTTATAAATTACAAGAATAAACACATTTGGTTGCTTATGTTTTTGTTACGTGAATCAAAGGTTGTCCATGGTATTCACACCTCAATTTTTTGGGGACATAAAAATTCCGTGTAAACACAAAACACGGCTGATGTAAAGGCCGCTTAAGGAATGAAGACAGGTGATTCCATTTTGCGGTTGGCAGGTTTAATTGTCTTTGCATTTTTGCGGCAATAAAAGTGGGCGGCGACTAAGAGCGTCTTGGCAGCAAAGCAAAGCAGATTTATCGTCTCCTCGGTGGGCATTACTACATAAGATTCTGTCTTCTGTCTTCACAGCGTGACGAGCAAGAAAATTTATTCTCGTCTGTCACACGCTTGATTTCCACCGCCAAACGTTCTCTCCTGCTCAGTGACAAGAGGCGACTCTTGCTTGCTTAAATGTCGGCGAAATGGAAGTCGACATGGGAAGACAGACGGCGCTAGGCACCCGAGGCTGTAATTATCCTGTTTGTTTTGAGGCGGGCCGTTTTGTTTTATTTAAATCTTCGCCGGGCTGACAAGGCCCGTTTTTAGTGTCACGTCAAGTTTGTCAGACCCACCAGGTTTGCATTAAATATGGTGCTAGGGATAGAAAGTAAGGTGCTACAAAGATTGCACTATGATGGACCAAAGTGGCAAAAATTCAAAATAAATAAAGGTGAAAATAAAAACGTCTCTGCTTGAAATAATCTTGAATAAGGATGGAAAAAAAACATGAAAAATAAACATATAAGTATGTACATAATGAAATAAAAGTAAAAACTCAATGTGTATATAAATACAAAAGTAAAAAGCAGGGTTTATTAATGAATATAAACATGTATGACAGTAAGTAACTACAAACGACACACTGTTTATTCAGTTAGAGAGTTTGACTATAAAGCAGTTAGATCATGAGAAAGTCAGACCGTTAATTAATAAGTTTGTTCATCCCGCTAAAGCTTTCAACGTGTTTGGAGAGTTTTGCTAGCTTCTCAAGTGGATTTATTAAAGGTTGTCCACCTCGACTTTACCAATTCCTCAAGCGACTTCAACTTGTCTTCCTTCCTCGTGAGCTGCCAAGTCCTAATCAGCTGTGATAGTTTTGTAATTAATGGGATTTGCTAATTGGCTCTTTCCTCCTTCGGGATGCCGGCTGTGAATATTTACAGGACGCTCCGCCGAGCATCCTCGAAATCGGCTCACTGCGGCCGTCGTATTCGTGTATACTAGGCGTCCTGATAAGTCCCACGATGGAATTCCGATCAAGTTGCTTACCAGACTCCCTCGTAGCCGCTGTGTCTTCCAGTTTGCTAGTCAGGCAGGCAGAAAAGTGTGACATGAGCGCCGCCGCCTCCGGATGAACAAGTTGTTTGCGTGGATTTGATGCTCGAATCATGTCAGGAAGGAAAAACCGGAACACTGACATTGTGCTCACCAAACTGCCATTGGAGGAATCGTTATAATATATTTTTTTTATTTATTATTATGTCTTTCAATATTAACTCATTGTTTGCCATTGGTGGCGATACACATCCAATCCTCTGTTACTAGAAGGGGGGGGGGGGGGGGGCAGTGGTTATTCAATTTACCAGACAACTAAATAATCCTGAGCTATAAGGATATTGTTTGTATAAACATCATAGTTGCCTTTAAAACATTTTTTTATTCATTTAAAAGTTGGAAGGGGGCCCTGTGGAGTATAAAATGTATTCTTTATACTTTTATTCAGTATAGTCACTAGGATAGAATGTTGCAGAGCCTAGTGGATATTTCCATCATGACACCTATGCCATGACATGCCCATTTTTTTGTTCACCTCTTCCCGCCTAAAGTTTGTACCTATGTCACATGACCCTTTGTTAATAAAAATATCTTAACTGTTGGGGGTAGCTAGGGATTCGAACTGGCCAGACTGGGGGATGGACACATCTCCCAGCACTGGCTACTCTGAACCCCTCCTTCAGCTGAAGTCTGGTAAATTCTCATCCCGACCGACTCAGTGTGCTTCCTCTGATCCGAATTTATTGAATGTATATGGAAATAGATCCGACAGGCCTGCTGTCTGATTGGATAACACATCGGCCTCACTGTTCTGAGGGTCAGGCTTCAATCCGAGGTGGGTTCCAAGCTGTGTTGAGTTGGCATGTTCTCCTCGGGCTTGTGTCAAATTTCAATAGGTACTATGAATTCCTCCCACATCCCAAAAACATGCATGGTAGGCTAGTTGAACACTTTAAATTAAACCTGACTATCAATCCAGGCTGTCCCCCGCCTGATGTCCATAGATAGCTTGGAGAGGTAACGATAAGATGCACGAATAATGAATGAATGCAAGTATATTTACCCCTTAACCCCCCAAAAAACTAATATAGTTGCTCTGAGTTTGTGTGTATGTGTTTTTTTTCCATTCCCTTATTTTCCACCTGTGGTGGGAAGTCTGCCTGACAAGGGCGGTCCAATTGAATTACAGGCAGCGGATCACAGGTGTGATTTAAAAAAACAAATGCCTGGGGCCAAGTCTGGTCGGTGACTGCGATCGTCACCAGGCAAACAATAATTACGTTGAGTGTTTTGTTCAGGAGCCCAAATGATTTTGATTACAGAAAGAGTGGAAATCAATATGTTGCCCAGCTAGATATGTAATTATGCTTATCTTATTGCCATCTTCATTAAGCGCACACTGTGTGACCGCGTTCGTGCACGCGTTAATGAATAGTCGGCACTTTGGCAAAGTTCAATCTGAATTTCTTACAGCTAATTATTTGCTTTGTGTGGACACAATGAGCAGTTAGTGCTCACTTGCACCGGCAGGGAATAAAATTACATTATTTTAATTATAATCAAAGGTCTGACAGAATTTAATTTTTATTCTTTGTATGGTAACATAAGTCATTACTTTACACCACTGTCAAAATGTACTTTAAATAAAGAGTTTGAAATATGTATTACAGTCAACTGAAACTAAAAAAAAGCACACTTGTATGTGTGTATGTGTGTATGAAAGAAATTTGGCTATAATCTGACATATTTACACAGATATGTTCAATAACATGAATATGTATATATTCATTACTATGTACTGTCCCTTTATTACATAAATCAAACTCAAAACTATTCCCTGGGATGGTAAAAGTAAATAATCTGAACCCAAATATTTTCATTTCATTATGTCATAGTATTATTTGGCATTTTAAGTTTGTAATATTTTTCATTCATTTATGCATCCTTCATAGCGTGCATCCTCTTAAGGAAGGGTTGCTGGAGCCTACACCAACTAACTTTAGACGAAGGGCAGATTCCACCCTAGACGGGTCACCAGTCAGCCGTAGGGCGCACAGAGAAACAGACGACCACACGCACTCACAATGCTGCCACTAAGTCAGGCGTCTGAATCACTACACCATCTGGTCGCTCTTTTCATTTTTTTTAATGTTTGGAATCATGAACCAATGACTATTCATTGTTTTTTTACAAAAAAATAATAATAACTCATTTTGTGCCACCAACAAAGATCAACATGCTATGATTTCACATCCAACCAACCTTCTGTGAATTGAAATACAGTGAACCCTCGCTACTTCGCGTTCCACTT
Organism: Stigmatopora nigra; assembly: GCF_051989575.1. Taxonomy (NCBI): domain Eukaryota; kingdom Metazoa; phylum Chordata; class Actinopteri; order Syngnathiformes; family Syngnathidae; genus Stigmatopora; species Stigmatopora nigra. The sequence goes on from NC_135521.1 coordinate 3,067,004, forward strand.
ATCGCTGCCTGCAGAGCTTCGCGGATTTTTTTCAGGAAAAAAATTAAAAAAAAAAAAAAAATTAAAGATAAAAAAAAAAAAAAAATTAAAGATATTAAATTTAAATTCTAAATTACATCGTCCTACATGGTGTGGAAACAAAATATTCAATTAGAATTAGTAATTTCATCATTTTAAAATATAAATATAAATAATCATAAACATCAAATCTATTCAAAGTAGAACAATTGACTAAGAACATTCATCCACTTCCATTCTTCCCCCATTCAATTCCACATTTAGCGTCGTCACTGACCCCGAAATATGACGATTCGTAAAACCCAGCACTCGGTAGTTGCCCAACCTCCTCGATTAGTCAAATGGCATGGGTAGGAAAAGAAAAGAACTGAAATACGGGAGCTCAAGCTGTCACCCGCATGAACGCGCAGATCCCACCTTCCGGTCGGCGGCCGCCCGACATTTACATGAACACCTTGTCCAATTATTCTCCTCTGGCGCCCATACGAGTGGCGCTGGCGTCACGCACGGCTGCCACCGCTCCGCTTTCCTCACTGACAATTTACACCAGTTAGAAGCCTCTGAGAACGAAGGACGCAAGGGCGCCGTCTACTTACTCGGAGCACAAAGTCAACGTCCTGACTGGAAAGTCACCGAGAACCCGCAAAGTGGAAAAAATAGAAAGAGATCCAGCACGCGACATTAAATCTTTGGATGATCATACAATTTGTGCTAATATTACAGTCTGACACCTTCCCGATTCATTACGGTGGCCATGAAGTGTCAGGTGAAGTGTATGGTCTAAACATGCAAGTTGCTACAACACGAATGCCAATTTAAAATGCTTTGCAAAAGAAAAAAAAGTACACATGCAAATTGGCCAAGGTAGGAATGGATATAGCCACAACAACACAAGTACAAATTGTCACAACACCAACCCCAATTGCCTACAATACCAATGTAAATTTGACAAAGCACAGGTGAAAAAAAGATACCCTTGACAGTGGGCTAAATTCCAAGAAATTTGAATTAAGACTAGAACAAGGGGCAGAATAAAATTCTGTGAAATTTAGTGTGCTCCAGGCTGGTCTTTTTTTGCATTCAGGCTTTGGCCAATTTGCATTCATGTTCTGTGGGATATTGTTTTATGTGTGGTAGCAATTGGGTTTCATGTCATGATTATTTGTGTTGTAATCATTTTTTGGGTGATTTGGCCAATTTGTATTTGTTTTTTTTTTCTTTTGCAAGGCATTTGTCCCATGCAGGAATCAGAATAAGCTCGATACTTCTCAGAAATCAAAGACATAGGGTGGATTTAGGAACGTTTTATGTACGTAATCATTATATGGGTGACTGTCTTTTGATTTTGGAGCATTTGCTGGTAAGTTCCTATTGGCTTGAGGTCATTTTCTGTTGATATTGAGAACTAACCTGGTCATATTCTTTGGGACATTTTCTGTTGATTTTCGGGTACTTTAAGTTGATTTTGACACAAATTTCCTGGTGATTTTAGGTCACTTCCTATTCCTATTCATTTTGGTTCATCCACATCGCTCCTTATTGATTTTGGGTCACTTTCTGTTGATTGTAAGATTATAATGGTTGAATTCCTGTTCACTTGAGGTTATTCCTATTGACTTCCAGATAATTCCAGATGACAACATAAAAATTTGGTGTTATATCTTTATTTCAGGCCATATCTTAAACAATGGATTTGGTTTGGATAACTTTATTCATCCCATATTGGGGAAATGTAATTGGCTCACTTTCTACACAATTTAGATCACTTTTTTTTCCAATGGGCATATTTCTAGTCAGTTTCCCTTGGTCTGAAAGCACTTTTAGTTGATTTTGGATTACAACTTCTTGTATATATTGCCGCCTTCACACGTAGTACCTCTTTTGTAATTTACAAATTATTTGCCATTGGAATGTGTTTTGTAAAAAATAATCGTCTTAAGTACAACTATCAAAGGTCACATTGAGAAAGGGCTCATGTGGTGTCAAATTTTGTAACGTTTCAAAACCAGAATGATTTGCTCATGTGTTGTCAATTTTTGGTGTCCCCCGCCTCTAGCCCGGAGTCAGCTGGGATAGATTCCAGCACCCCCCGCAACCCTAATGAGCATAAAGCGGTTCAGAAAATGAAATGAGATGAGAAACAATATAATAATAATGTTTCCGTGCAATAACTAAAGAATGCGGGGCATTGTCATCTATTTCTATAGCTCCATTCATATCGCTTGCTTTCACACTTGTGGCGTGCCAGAGGTTTTTTTCACACGTATGTTACAGTTCCACCTTCTCACGTCTATTTATTCATCTCCGCCTTCATATTATCATCTGACATATCCGCATTCCTCCTACTGCCTAACGAGCACCTAGGAAGTTGCGGTTATTGTTCCAGGTGCCAGAGGACATCTATTCATAACATGTTCATAAATAAAAGCAAGGTGATAGATGTCCTATGTGCTGGGCGTGCGGAGGGGGCGGTGCCCACCCGCTGACCTGACATCGGTGACACCGTCCGTCTAACTAACAGGATGTGGGTGAAAAACTTGGAAAATAAGTCATTTTACACAGAAAACTGACCAACATAGAGTCATATTTGCAAGAAAAAAACAAACTTTCCAAGTTGCAACCAAAAATTAGGGCTTTAAAGTGGCTCTATCACATGATCAAGACAAGGGTAATGTAATATTTAAAATTTGATAGACTGATCTCCGCTGAGCGCAAACCAATAGTCATTTTCTTTGTAAAATAGACTTTTATATATAATATTTATTAGTACTAAACTATTTTTCTTACCACAATTATCCCACATTATCCAATATTCAAGTTTTAATTGCAATTGATATCTGTTACAAGTGGAGTGATGCTCATATATGTTTTGTCTTGGAATTATTGTTCTGTGCGTGGGTATAAAATGCAAATTTGTCAATTTCTCTGCGCAACTTCTTCCTAGTTAATTGGCGCCACATCCTGGTGTTGTGCTTCCATCTTGCCGAGCCATCAAGTGTTTAGCAGGGCTAATGATTGGCAGGGCTAACGGATTAGTGTGCCTTAATTAGATGGCTTTCGACATGGCTTGCCACCGTTTCTCCTCTGTGACGTTAAAGATTCAAACCTTCATTACAGTCTTAACCCTTGTCCGATGGTGACCTGTCAGAGTGTTGCCCGCCTACAAGTATGTCAGAGGAGTTCAGAACATGTGACAGTTGTACTACAGCAGTAAAGTGTACAGTACGAGTGACAGAGAAGTTTGGTGTTGAGATGGGATTGCACCAGGGGTCAGGTTTGAGCCCCTTTTGTTTGCCATGGTAATGGGTAGACTGACAGATGAGGTTTGACAGAAATGTCTTTGGAAAAACATATTTGCAGATATTGTGATCAGCAGTGAGACCGAGGAACCGGAAGAGGAGAGTTTATTGAAGTGGAGGTCTGGTCCAAGAGGAAAACCGAATACAAGTGTGTAAAAGAGAAGATCTTAGGAGGAACAGTGGTTGGGATTAGAAATAAAAGGAACAGTGAACGCTGGACGTTTTGGAGACAAGGGCAGATAGACCAGAGTGAATTGGAATGGGTTTGTCCAGAGGAGAGTTATCGATAGACTGATGTTGAAGCTGGAACTGCTAAAGGGTCGACCTCAGAGATAATACATAGATCTAGAGAGGGAGGCCATTAAAGTGGCTGGTGTAGGGAAGGAAGATGCAAACGAATGGGTGAAATGCTGAGGTGACCCCTCATGGGAAAAGCCAAAAGTGGAGTAGTAGAAGTAGATTCCTCATAACAAAATTCTATTTCATTTTTTCACCAAAACATATTGTCAAATATTACATCTCTTAAGGATCAGCGTGTGGAGGGACTAAGTGGAGAAATAGTCCTAAAAGCAGACATGGAAAGGGGTGAATTTGGAATTCTTTCAAGAACAAAAACATGTTCACGAAAATAAACCTAGCTACAAAATGTGGGGAATGTAATTTAGTAACAACAATGAGCAAAACTAAACGTAGAGAAAGCATGATGTAATCACAAGGAAAAGTTGGACAAAGGGAAAAAGTCGAAAATACACCCCAAAGGGAACCAAACTTAACATCATTAGTATTTTGCTTTAAAATTACGAATTTTCCCCAATGGCTCCAACAAACATGTCACTCTGTGTGACCAGAAATCCTCCAAAAGATCAATATTTGCACATGATGGCGTAAACTTGAAGTCCACTTCACTACGCTACGCTTGCAGAAGGGTGTAACGTAAACACACAGGCAAGCAGATAAGACGCCGTCTGCTCGGCTGGATTTAAGTGACGCCGCAGAGCGAATCAAACACACCTAGCGCTTCAGCTTTGAAGCCGGACTCTACTTCAGATCCTTCACAGGGGAACGCGTGGTGATGCCTCTTGCTCCCCCCCCTCACCGTGGTGGTCTTTTATCTTTCCGCCCGCTAATGTCCTCCGGCGTTAATTCCGCCTGTAAAATATTTTTATCACCGAGCCTGTGCTCGCAATCTGACCCGACACACAGAAACACATACTCGCGTTTTAACTTCCCCTATAAAGTCCTGATGGACTTGTACATCACTCCTGTGGGTGGAAATCTTTGGTGTTCTTCTACACAGGCTTGTTTCATTCTACATAGTTTTATAGACTATATCACAGGTATCACGAGGCGGCTGGTCCATACTTGTCAAGAATATTTATTATTATTTATATATTCATTTGTATACTATTCCTTAAGAAAAAAAGGAAAAATATATCAATATCATTTTTTTCTAGTTCTCTTTTTAATTAGCATTTTTAAAAATTCCAAAAATAGAATTTCATGTTATCCGATAATATAGTGGTTCTTCCATCTGAATTTGGGGCGGGGAGTTTGTGTTCGGGTTAGGCAACCAATCTAGGGTGTAGTCTACCTTCCACCCGAATTTAGCGGTTTTACGTACCCTAAAGTCAGTTTCAGCAACAAAGAATTTTAAAGTAGCCACAAAATCTTACACAAAGACATCAAAATGTGTTTTATGCTACAAAAACAACTGCCAGACAGTATTTTTTTTTTCATGCCTTTAATTTTAATTTTTCCAGAATATGCGAGGGTGTTATTTGGCTGTAGAGATGAAGTTGTGATGGTGGCGGACACCTGTCATCTAGATTAATTACACCCCATGCAAAACATGGCATCCCACCAGAGCAGGTGTCTCCTGCTAATGTGTGGAAACGCGTTTGGAATTTTTTGGAAGATTATTTTTTGCACTGCATCTTCTTTATAGTAAAATAGGATTGTATATACAGTGGAGCGAAAGGTCAAAAGTCAAAGATGAAAGAATAGGGGGGAAAGTATTTTAAAAAATCTAAAAATTAATAAATCGAACTCAAAATGTAGAAAAAAAAGAAACTAAAATGTTTACTCTATTCCCCTTTTATTTATAATTTTTCAACAGAACATATACTCATCAGGGTCACGGGGTGCTGGAGCCTATTCGAGCGCACTTGGGGCAGTCATAGGGAACACACAGAGAGACAGCCATTTGCACTCAAAAGCACGCTTTATTTTGTAACCTTTTGACCACCATAAAAGGAAATAGCATCTCTTTTCTGGAGCTCCGGAGAACTTGCAAATTGGTAGCTTTGACCCTCAACACAACAGAGCGTCTCAGTATTAGAATCCCATCATAGAAAGGTGTTTACAGGGTTTTGCTCTTCTGTAAAACACAGACAGATGCTGACAAGAGTAACATTTTGTATGTTTTAGACAGGAGGAGAAGCGAAAATTGGGCTGTTTTCCCTGCTCTAAACAATCATCAGCAAAGCGTCTCGGACATATGTAAATCACCTCATTAGCTCCCGGAGATAAATCCGTTCGGCAGCGAGCGAATGTGAGGAGACCGCAAGAGACAGAAAAGCTGGGAGAAAAAAAATCCGGAGAAAAACATCTGGCGCATGGCTATGGCTGTGCCAACCTGTAGAGCCAAGACAGAAAAAAAAACAGTCGTCTTGCCCTATAACGCTAAATGTTTGGCGGGGGATATGTAGAATGGCAATAGCAGGAGCTCAGGCCAAATACCAAATCCTATAACGGTGGACCTTTATTTTTTACAAAGTACTGTGATCCTTCTTCACGTTCTGGCTTCAACTTGTGGCTGGGTTAGGGTTAGGTCTCAATCATGAGGTCAGCTGGGCTCTAGCACCTCCCGCGACCCTTATGAGAATAAGCGGTTAAGAAAATTATGATTTCTTTTATCTATTCACATTGTGTAATTCAACACCAATACACTTTTCAGGTTGAGATTGACTTAAACACACCTGATAAATTCCCAGGTCAGTTTGACACATTATTCAACAGTTTATGAAACAACATCTAATCAAAGATTCTTTCCATCTTTGTATAACTAGATGATGACGTTTGTAAATTCACCCCACAAGTCCTCAAAGGTTCAATTTGACCTGCTTCATAGGATGCGAATTAAAGCGCTTGATTTATGTCCACGCCACGTTCCCCTCAGAGTAACACGTCCTCACCTTTTGTGTAACACGTCGTCTTTGCCGGTTGATATGGCTAATCTGCGGGAACACAATGTGCCTCCTTTTAATACATTTATTACCCCAAGTGATTGATAGCGCTGTATCCGTTGATTTTAATTAATTCGGCGGGAGGTGAACGTGTGGAGATTTATGCCGTCGGTGAAGTGGCGCTCGCCGTTTTGCCAGTGCATATAAAATCTGTCAGCTCTTTAAAATGCAATTATGAATGATCAAACTAACAACAGACTACAATCTGGATTGTTGAAAACCATGCCGCTAATCACCACTGGAGTGCACTCGCCAAAAGTTTCCACATCAATGTAATTAGAAACTGAGAGAAATGATAAATAATGGAGTCATATCTCATTGAAACAGGCTAACGCGGTACCAGCATGGTGGATTGCCGACATCAGACCTAAACCTTTGCATCAGTGGTCTCAAACCGGTCCTCAAATGGCCGCAGTGGGTGCAGGTTTTCATTCCAACTCAACAAGGATACCTTTTGCAAGTGCAATCAGTTAATTAGAGTCAGATGCTACTTATTTTAAAGACACCTGATTGGTTAAAATGTCGGCACTGGATCGGTTGGAACAAAAACCAGGACCCACTGCGGCCCTATGTGGAACCGGTTTGAGACCACTGCTTTACATTGATGATTGTCAGCGTTTATGTTATATATTTATAACCAGAGCCTTCGAATGTAATAAAACTAATGAAAAGACATGTAAGGTCAGAACGGAGTTGGGAAACTGTCTCAACGACTTTTCTCCCTGCAATTGAAAATCCAGAAGACTTGTCTTTTCCTATATATTTTGGCATGAATTTGGGGATGTCTCATGGAAAACTAATGACAATAGACGACCAATCTATTTTGACTGGGACGGCGAGCAGCCTAACCCTAATTCTAACCACTAACCTTAACTGCTAGCCCGCGGCGAATTGTCCGTCGACAAAATGTCCGGTCGACGAACTGTCTGGCGATGAAGAATCCGGCTACGAATCGTCTGTCGATGAAATGTCCGGTCACGCCGGACCCAGGGTCCAACACTCGAGCTCAGAACTGTGAAGTTTTCATTAATTCTTTAGGGCACTGGTACAGAAATATTTTTGAGTGTCTTCCTGCCTCATCTGTATTTTCGTGTGTGTGCAGATAAGAAACAGGAAGCGTCCATTATGGATTTTTGCTGTGGCGGAGGGGAGATCAATACGTCATCCTAAAAGTAAAATGCACCAGTGCCAATTATCGCGCGTGCCGGACGACTGGCGTGAGTAATCGGCCAATTTGGAAGACAGCGGCGGGGCTAAGCGTGGCGCCCGGTGTCATAAATCCTGAACGCGCCTGCCGTCCGATGGGTAATTAAGTTCCTAGAACGCACGTGTTAAAATGGCCGCCGTTTTCGCTGACTCTTCGTCTCCCAGGTCAAATTGCACGAAGGATGACAATAAAAGCAACAGTTCAATAGAGATTAAATAATATTATTTCAGCATTATTGATTTAAAATATTCAATTGTCTATATTTTGCACTAATTCAGATATTTAAAGACTTGATTTTGTGAGGGTTGGGTTATCATTTATTAAATGTCTATCTGGGGATTGTTATTTCTTTTTTTAAGATAGTTACATTATACATATTCTTAATTACAAATGGCTGTTTATCATTGTAGCGCACTTTTGCCGCATCTCTTTTGTGTATATAACAGATATCTACGAAAACTGGGCGGAGCTTGCATTTTCTTGTGTTTTTTTTCCCGATTAGTCAATGCATAATGCAAAGTGAAAAACAATGGATCCAAAAAAAAACAGGTGGAATGAAGAGTTGTGCAAAGAAAAAGCGAACGTTGACCATTCGTCGCTGGACACTTTGTCCCCAGACAGTTCATCGACCGGACATTTCGTCGACGGACAATTCCGCGCCGGATACTTTGTCGCGAGGCAGTTTGACGAACAGACATGTCACCGGATGATTTGTCAAATGAATATTTAGTCGAAGAGCATTTTTGTCAAATGGTTGCTTCATCGGGAACGATTGTTTTGTTGCATAAATAATTTGTTGAAAGCGATAAACCAGGTAATATCCCTCTCTCTCAAATGTATAAACACCCTAACCTTAACCACTATCCCCTAACCCTAATTATAACCACTAACCTTAACCACTATCTAGATTGTATGTTCTCCCCAGGCTTGTGTGGGTTTTTTCCAGGTAATCTGGTTTCCTCCCTCATCCTAAAAACGGGTGCACCTATATGTGAGTGTGTGTGTGTGTGAATGGTAGTCTCTTGTGCCCTGTAATTGGCGGGCCCCAAGCTGAAAAGGACTACTACAAACAACTCATGATTTCACGAATGTCATAGGTATACTGGCATAGAACATGATTGGACAATAAGCATAATTTTCCCTACTGATTGGTTGAGAATAATGGCAGCTTTGTAACATGAAATTAATCACAAGCACAAGTACGTATCACATGCTTCGAACATTGTTTTACATAAACTGTATTTCATAATATGCATATGGGATTGTGTCATGAATCTAACGCCATACCGGGAAACTTCTGACAACGGCGAGCAACAAATGGCGCCAGCAAAGCGGCAACGGGCGACATTGCGACTGTTTTCATTTTTCTCTGCCGTTGTTGCGTCAAGTCGCATCCATTGCATCAGCGCTTGTTACACCACGCCGGAGGACAAAAAAAAGCACCCGCGCAACACAACGACGCCATCAAAGCCGTTGTTTACAGAGGTTGCGGTCAGCGATACTTGCAACAATTTCCCTCTGGGTGAAAGGATCAAAAATGCTACTAACCCCCACAGTCGGTTTGCTTGTGAAGGAGCTTAATTGCTGCTTAATAATAACTGCAGCCAACAATCATATTTCTGTGTGTTCATCCAGTTGTGACCCACTTTTATTCAGGTTCAAAAGAATCAAGTTGTCAAACATACGTTGTTAAAAAAGAAGCCCTTTGACAACATTTGTATACGATAGCTTTAAACAACAAATAAATGAATATGTTTTGGATTCAAACAACAAAAAATGTTTTTTTATATCTCTCCAATGGCTCAATTCCTATTTTTATATATATATATATATATATATATATATATATATATATATATATATATATATATATATATATATATATATATATATATATATATATATATATATATATATATATATATATATATATATATATATATATATATATATATATATATATATATATATATATATATATATATATATATATATATATATATATATATATATATATATATATATATATATATATATATATATATATATATATATGTGTGTGTGTGTGTGTTGTATATCATAATGTCACGTTGTAACATGAAACCTATCAAGTTTTTATCGTTTCTTTCATGGCTGATCATGTTATGACATGATAGTTTTCACGTTTTCACATAGCACTTAATATATTTTTTATTAAGTATCTTTTTACGTGATATCGCCCTGTTTTAACATTACAATTACCCAGTTTTTAAGCATAATATTCATGTTTTTATACAGCTATCCGGTGTTTACATAATAGTGATTCCGCTTTGAATAGAATGAACGTCTTTTGCCTTGGATCACAGTCAATAACAAATAGGAATAGATGGACTAAAATTTCTTCCATTTTATTTATTTGCTTTGATATGACAAAAACATTCCCTCTGCTCGCCATTTCTTTTGCTGAAACCCTCGTCAAAACACTTGGGGATTAGATTCTACTAATTCATGCGAGAAGGCGTTAATACTACACTTGTCACTTGTCTTTTGTGGAGGGCCCCTGCGGCAACATACTTGCAGCAACAACCAGAAGAAACCAAATCAACACCTCCTGAAGGGCAACCCAGATCATCAAGTGTTTCTGCAGGGAACGGGAGAGGAAAAAAGGCACCCACTCGGCTTATTTTGTACGCTCGCAGTGCCCCCCCCCCCCACCCCTTTTGCCTTCACACCATGTGCTGCTTCTATTACCATCTGGCTTTTGAACATTTTATGCATCGTACGAGAGAAAAAAAAGTGAGCCTCGTGGTTTTTACGTTGGGTCTCAAAACCCTGCCATGATACAACACCTTCGAAGAATTTGCTATTTCTGTCATCCGCAACAGGTGGGTTGGAACCAGAAAATGTAAGTAAAGGATGTCAGTCTTGGTAGGAACATATTTTACATTTGGTCTCTTTGTTTTGTAGGGGTGTTTCATTCCAACTTGGAAGGTTGTTTTTGAGTTACTGTGAAGTTGATGTAAAAACATTACATTTTCAGAGCAATTCAGTGTTTTATAATGATTTTTTTTTTTGGGGGGGGGGGGTATTGGGACAAAATTATTGTATCTAAACTGCTAATTTTAATGCTAAAAATGTTAATGTTTAGTTAAAAACAATTGTTACTTTTTGCTGTATTTAACTCATTGATTCATCTTCCTTTCAGCTGGCGATTGTGGGGTGCTGGAACATATCCCAGATAATTATATATTATAATATAATTGGTTACAATAACACAACTTTACCAGTGTTCAGTCAAGGCTTTTATTTTTTACTGCAAATTATTCTAATGGTTTTTTCCCCATTCGTCCAAATTTGGTTGTACGAAGAATTAATTGTTTTTATTGTTTGGTGTTTTTTTTTAATCAAAAACTAAACCTCGCACAAAGCTTTTTTTTTATGAAAGGAAACAAAAACGTGATCTGGGAAAAATTAACTTGTAGGAACGCAAAGCTATTTCAATGTGTCAATTTTGGCTGACATACTTTCCACATTAACCCTTTTTTAACCCACTGTCCTTATTTGAGGACAACCTGTATTTCTATTCTTGTTATAAAGGAGTTTTCCCTTTTTATGTAAATGTTCTAAAAGCATTACAAAAATCTAAAATGTGTTGACTTCAGTTAAAATGGGTTTAAATAGAAGCAAAAATATCCCTTACAGCTTCTTAGGTGGAAAACCAGGTTTGGAATGTGTGAAAAGCAGAGCCCTCATCTAATCAGCATCTGTATGTTTTTCAAGGTTCCTGCAATGAAAAAAAGTCTTAATTGTTTTGATTTTTTTTCAGATTGATGTGAGTATTATAAATGCAACGATATATGGCACAATGAAGCTGGCGTGAAGGAAAGAAAACTCGTAAAAACATTCTAATGCAAGTTTCTATTGTCGGAGTACAAAGGAATAGTGAAATTGTAGTCTTTTACTCTACCCAGATGGACAAATTTGTATTTTGGCTTTTCTCATCTCTCACATTTGACCAGACTCAACGTGACAGATTTTTGAGCAGGTTTGTCTCGACTGTACAACTTTCAGATTTGAGCGGTCTCGATTTCCCTTTTTACTTCCTTGAGACTCAAACCAAATGTCTTGCCAATTTGCATGTGTCTGTAGTCAGAGGCATTCGTGTAGTTGTCTGCCAAAAAGTACAGAAAGTGACACAAAAACAACTTGCAGTGACCATAAATACCCCAAAATGAACTAGAAAGTGACCCACAATCAACACATTGCTTGCCATCGACAAAAAAAAGACGTCCAATCCATTTAAACTGGGCCAACTATCTGTGAAGGCTAATTTTTCAGTGCTATTGACGCTGCTCGATATTCAGATGACTATTTCTTGTGATATCTGCCAGTCCCCAATCATCCAATATCCATCTAAAAGTTTCAAATGCGGGCTGTTATTTTGGAGTCAAAGTGCATGGCGGCGTATCCCGGCACGCGGCCTGTGACGACGCGTAGAATATCGTAATGTATCCCTGACATTTCCCCTCCCAATTATACACTAATCCGGCATCCCCGCCACAATGCGTCTGCATTTATCAGTGGAAATTGACGTCATTTATATTCATTTTGCAGCGCCGCACAATAGCAGCGGACAGGAACGGATCTACGCATGGAAATGGCCAGATAAGACGTTTAGCGGGCCGAGAGGAACGATGAAGATTTAAGGATTTGGGAGCTATTTTGTGATTTTTTTTTCCTGTTTTGTGGTTGGTGGCTCTTTTCACCTGCATGGAGAAATTCCAAATAAGAACGCTATCTCCTAACACCAGTCAGCAGGATTTACTTGAGGCTCAGAAATTGGACTTGCTTGTCATATTTCACTCCAAACGATATCGGACATGAGCCCTCATACTTCAAGTCTGTATCTTAAAGACTTAATCATTTATAAGGCAAGTATTTTAACTCACTATTCACAATTTTTAATAGATTCATGAATCAATAGAACATTTTCAGTTTTCCATTCTTATTTTTTACTGTAGATAAAAGTAAAATATATTTTTTGAAAATATAATTACTATCTCTTTTTTTCACCCTCACAAACCAACACACACCAGCGAGAACATACAAACTCCAAACAGTTGGACTGATATGGATTCAAACCCAGGACCCTAGACCCATGAGGCCAACCACTCTCTCACTGAGCATCACCCATAAACAATTCATATTTTCAAAAGTTATTTCTTGGGAATTAAAGTAAAAACACATAAAAATGTGTGCCTGTTTTAGGTATTTCAACACTTTTAAAGTACAAAAAGTACCTAAATTATTTTGACAAATCATTGTTACACAGGTACTAATCAATGAGTATCTATGAGAGTATACATGCAGAAATGACAAATCTAAAAAATATATAAAATTGGCGCAAGATGTAGTGCTTGTACCTGAGTGGCAACGTGACGTTAGGATCTGGTTTTGTTATGCGTTTTTCCCTGTGTGACCTGTCCATGTGATTGCCCATTGTATTCACCCATTGTTTAAGACCCCTGGTGTATCCCCTGCATGCGCTCTCTTGTGTTACTCAGGTATTGCTAATTGTCTCGTCAGCCCATGTCTGTCTATTTAAACCATGTGTATTTGTCAGTCCTTGTCGGATCGTCTTCTTTGTTGGTATTACACTATGTTGCTCTGTGTTCGTATGTTGAATCATCATGCTTTAAGGAGACAGCTCAGGGTGAGGCAAACTATGATATTGCTGTCGTCCATCTAGAGTCTGCTCAGGACAAGGCTCGGGCATCTGATTAGGTTGTCCCTTTCTCTCTATGTGTGCCCTATGACGAACTGGCGACCAGTTTAGGTTGTAGTCTGCATTTTGCCCAAAGTCAACTGATATACGCTCCGGCAACCCCCACATCCTTTACGTAAAATGAATAGTTTGCAGACATAACGATGTAATGAAAATGAGTTGGATACCTGCCAGAGGATCTGGTTTAATGTTGTGGTCAACGCCTTAAAATGCATGAATGCAAACGTAGCTCAAAGTCATGATCTCTCTGTCTTGCTCTAAGAAGTCATGGTCTTGACCTTGTCTCTCCAACTCAAAGGTATTTGCTTTGACTTTCTATCAACTGACAAAGGTCGTGGTACGAACATTGGCCTTGACACTTGAATATCTTTCTTAACTAAATCTTAAACAAGTTAAAACCAATACCAACTGAAATGTTTTTTAACCTTTGCAGTCTTGATCTTAGCTTTGTATCTATGCCTAAATGTCTAGGTCTTGACGTTGCTTCTTCCAATTCTTGATTTAAACTTCTTAATGTTATTGTCTTGACCCCTTCAAATCTGATTCTTAACCGTATCTTAACCACATCAAAATCGACACCAACTTTGACAGATATGTTGAACCTCTACAGAAGTGGTCTCAAACCGGTCCTCAAAGGGCCGCAGTGGGTGCAGGTTTTCATTCCAACTCAACAAGGATACCTTTTGCAAGTGCAATCAGTTAATTAGAGTCCGGTGCTACTTATTTTAAAGACACCTGATTGGTTGAAATGTCGGCACTGGATCGGTTGGAACAAAAACCAGGACCCACTGCGGCCCTATGTGGAACCGGTTTGAGACCACTGCTCTACAGTCTTGACCTTAACTTTCAATGCTTTGATATCTGCTTGGCCTTATGAAATCATGTATTTGACCTTGTCCCTCTAACTCAAAAGTCTGGCTGAAAATCATGATATGGGCTAAACCCCAAGTCTGCATTTACCTTCAGCTGGACCCCCAGTGAGATTTGACCTTGACCTTGGTGTTAATTTTGACTTGATAGTGACCCAAAACTATAATTTTCGCTTGTCTTTGTCTCTATGTCACGGCAATCTTAGCCACACAAATTGAACAGAATTTTCTGTTTTTGATCCATTCATTCTTGCTGACATCATAACCTGGCGGCCAACAGTCTTCCATCAAGCTCCACCTGTGAGTATGGCTCGATGCGATACAGCATCTAATTGTCGCAGGCGTTCCCTATGATTATCTCGCTCTCCCGTCGATCTGCCGTCTAAATCCTCACCACCACTGTCGGCATATTTTCATTATCTTTGAGAGAGTCGGCGCACTGGTGCGCTTTGATGAGTTTATGAACAGTGGCACCTCTAATCCGAGGCAAGATGCTCCAGAGAGCTCACATCGGAGTACTGGCAGCCGAGGGAACCGGGCTGATGCAATTTTACATTTGTAATAATAATCTAGGAAGGTTTTAATGTGACTCAAACAAAGCCCCGTCAAAAGGAATAAAGGCCAGTTTATATGAGGTTAGGGAGGCTATTGGTGCAGTATGTTTGTCACCTTGCGCATTCAAATAGATTTCGTGTTGTGTTTCATCGATGTGGCGATTGACCCTCCACAGTTCACCATTAGGACGACTGTTCGGAAACCTGACATCCTGATTGGACGCAGTCTTGATGTTATGGTGGCTGAGAAGTGTCAGGTGAAGCATTCAGTCTAAAATAGAAAATCAAAGATTGCATGCAAGTTGCATTTTCAAAACACTTTGGAAAATGAATGACGCATGAAAGCTAATTGGCAAAACCGTCAATGCAAAGAGCCACTTCAGGAATCCCACTTGTATGTAATCAAATTTGTTTAAAAAAACTAAGGAACTAAGGAAAAGGACAAATCTTCCGGCACCAAACAAATCTTTGAAAAATAAAAACAAAAATAAATAATACTAATATACAAAACATAAATTAACAATGTGCCCAGTATCTTTCTACCAACCACATTATTGACAATAGTCACACTTTAATCAAGTTAGCCCGTTTCGACTGACTGGCGGTCAATTCAGGGTGTAGTTTGGCTTTCACTCAAAGTCAGTTCAAACAAGCTCCAACATTCTTTGACCCTGACAAGGATAGTTGAGTGTCAAAAATGAATAAATTAACTTGTTTTCATTTTCCCAAAAAACATTTTTTTAAACAGAAATAATTGATTTCTGTTTTCTTTTCATTAAAAAAAGACAAAAAAAGATTAATAGTCTTATTTTCCTACAGTCTTCATTTCAATGTTCTCTTGAAACATGACATTGAAACACTTGATTTACATTAAGTGATGATCTGGGCCGGATCTCACCCCAGGCCGCCACTTTGTCACCTTTAGCTTAAAAGATGAATTTCGACTGAAATAATGAATATTTTTGAGTCTTGACATCAACGTTACTCAATTTATATCATCTTCTATTTTTTTTGCTTTCTTTCTCTTTGATTTTTACAGTAATTTGACAGAGTGAAGGCTGTTACCATGGCAACATCTTGTGATGTTGTTCTTCGGAGCCTCCTAAAATGAGAGACTCGCTGTCACCTGTGGCTGTCATAACGCAGACGGTAAGGCTTTTCCCCATCCTTCCTTAAATTGCCAATTAGCTTTAATGAGAGCATTAATTTTAACGAGACGTGCCGTCACTACACACGTCAACACAATCATATGCAAGCGACCGGTCAGCGAGGCTCCACCGAATCACGGTTGATTTCCTCTGCCCTGCGCGCTATCCTTTTAATTCTTTTCATTTATTTCTTTCCAGCCGAATGTCAGTCCATCTTATTCTAATGAAGCTTTGATTTGCGCGCATCGTGGAGCATCCGAGCTGTAACGATCCTCTGCCGGCTACCCGGGCCTCAATTAGATTATACTTGGGGGCGGGCAGGATGTTGATAGCGGTGGTGGGAAGCATTAAAGGCACTGGCATGACTGACCTCATGCTGGAGGTTTGATATAAATTGTGTTAATGGTTTTAATCCCTCCGAGTGCACAAGTTAGTTGGACAGGACTTTCTCTTGGACACGGAGGATGATGGAGGAGTCCATTAAAATATTGTTGTTTTTCAGTCCAGAAAAGCTCCATGTTCTGTATTTCTGATCGATTTCCTTCATCTTTTAATAAGGAAAAAGATTCCAGTCACGATATCCATATCCATTTATTTTCCGAATCGCTTGCACCCTAAAATGGTAGCCAGCCAACTGCGGGCATAAGGACACGGACAAAAATGAATGCTCACTTTCATACCCATGGGCAATTTAGAAAGCTCAACCAGCCTACTACACATGTTTAGGATCACAGGTGGTGCTAGAGCCTATCCCAGGTGACTTCGGGACAAAGGCGGGGGGACACAGGGCATGACCCTAACCCTTATAAGTGTCCAATCAGCCTACCATGCATGTTTTTGGAATGTGGGAGGAAACCGGAATACACAGAGGAAACCCATAGAGAACATGCAAACTCTACACAGGTGGACCGACCTGAATTTGAACTTAGGACCCCAGTGCTGTGTGGCCGACACGCTAACCACTCGTCAATTGGGCCGCCTGGACTGTTAATGAATTAATCTAATTTTTAATCACATTGGATAATGAAAAGAAATAATTGTGTGATTAATCCGAATTCAGCCAATGGGATAAGCTAAGGGGCCACGGTTGATTGAGTGGAGTGTATTAAAAAAAATTAAGGTGTTTTTCCTTGTAGATTAGGAATGGGGAGTGGATTTTCATAATATTCCCACTTGCTGCCAAAGATATATTCCCATTCCACCCCAATCCACTCCTGTACAATGACTACCGCTCCTAGTTAAAATGACTCATACTCCCATCCCACATCTGCTTTTTTTTACTTAGTTCACTTTAAATTTGGTCCTTAGGAAAGTCAATGGATTATTCTTTTTAGATGTCTCTGTTTTATTGAGTTCAAATCAAATTCACACCATGAGCAGTTATCTTTAAAATTATAAAATGACAAATATAGTGTTCTAGTAATCCATTTTGAACAAAGGCTCAACACCGAACATATCTCATTGCCTTTTGTCCTGATTTTGTTATAACGGGCAAGCTGCTTAATGCTAGTAGTCCTTTATCATGGATAAAAGTAGAATCAAAACAAAACAGTATGTTGGAAATATAAACCAATTCTAAAAAAAAAGCATTATCAAGAACTAGAGCAAAGACATTGAGAGAATAACAAATAAACAAGCTATTTTAGCACAGGGCTGGTTCTATGGGAGATACATGTGAGCTAACCATGGTCAAATTACTCGTATAATAATGCAGTAGTGATGGAAAATCTTCAACTTTTTCTCTATTTGTAAAAAATCTGGATGTTATTTTTTGATATTATAATATTCGACATAGACTAACAAGGAGTATCTGCCTCCACAACATTTAAGCGGGGATACAGACGAATATGAAAAAGCAGTGACCACCCAATAGTCAACAAGTGAAGTGGCAAAACATGCACAAAACAATTTGAAGCACTCTATAAAATGTTGTCACGCACTTTGTAATATAGAGTGAAAATGGCATATAAATCGGATAAAAACTCAATTTAAAGTGTCGCTAACCAGAGGTTTTACTGTAAAGCTCAAATCTTCTCGTCAAGGAAATGTCAACGCCTCTCGCTATGGTAATTGCTGCCCGGCCACGATTAAGGGTTAGCGCTTTTCACTCCCACATGAACATTTAAATGTGATTTCAGACGGGGAGTAACTGTCAGATGTATGTAATTAAAGGGAAATAAGCAATAATGTGTAGCATGGAGGGTCATCCTTTGAGTTCCACGCTGGGGATGTGCATAAGAAAACAAATCCCGGAAAAAAAACACACCAGCCAAACGTTTTCAACTTTAAATTGTTGCTTGCCGTAAAACGTTGGAGAATTGAAATGGAAAGAACTGACTGGCAGTGAATCATCACGGATCATGCCTACTATTTATTAAAAGCAGAGGTGCCTGCTTTGCCGGTCTCACCTGTTTGTTTAGAACCAAAAGACAGTTGTTGTGCTATAGATAAACTCTTTTGGAAAAATGGGTTAGGTGAGTGAAGCGAAATATTTCTTATCATCACATGTATTATTTCATTGCTTTAAAATAATGTGTATCTATATGTAGGTTCTTAGCTAACTTTTGGTTTGGAGACAGAACATCTGTGGAATTTACATTTTTACATAACTAATTCAGTTACTCAAGTAAGGGGGTTAAAAGGAGATGGAATAATTGCTCTGTTCCTGGTTATTGTGATGAGGAAGGAAACTTCAGACCAGGACATGACTTGAGTTACATCCACTTGTTCATTTGCATATACTGTTACAAATGGATGTGCCTTGAGAGCATGTGTGTTTTAATTTGTGTTATTGTTTTATGTTCTGTTTTGACTTTGTGTTATTGTCTTGGAATCAAGTTTGTAACTTTTGTCCACTTGAGAGAATCAAATAATTTACAAATAGAAGTCGGCCTAGCTGTTCATTTCAGCACACTCAAAAACAGCTATCTTCTATAATGAGAAATCCTTTAGTTCCATGCATTTTACAGCAAACATTAGTATATAATAATGTACAGGTATGATACAGAAGAAGTTCAGCACTTCAAATCAATGCAAAATGTACAGATATGATATGAGAATAAATTCAGCGGTTCAATTCAATTAAGCCAAAGCACCAGTGGGATACCAAAACAAACTAGCTCACAATATCAGTTTGAGGAATATGTGTAGAATTCTCTTTCGTGAGGATCCTGAAAAGTGAAAGAAAGCATGAATATTCCAGAGAGAGCTAAGGTTAAAAAGAAGTTTACACAAATCAACCAAGCAGCAGCAATACTTGGACATTTACAATCATTTGATTCTGTTAACGACGACCATCAACTCATAAGTCTGCATCAATGCCCACTTTACAAAGCAAAGGAGAGAGCTGTACCTCTAAATGCATCCAAATCAGGGCCAATCAAGGCTATACATGAAGCCCACACAGTAGCACCAACATATCTACCGTAAGGCGTAGTCAACATGGAAATAAAACAATTCTCCCGCACCTGGAAACTCGCCGACCAATCAGCCATGTCTTTAGGGACATCATGTAAAAAAAAAGATCCATACATCAACTCTGCTTTCAGCTTTAACAACTACAAAGATAGAGTTTATACACTTAGAGAAGGTGAATAAATTCAATGGTGTATTAGGATCCCGTTTTTGGCCACCGGAAGAAAAAAAATTCAACTGTCTGCAATGCAGGGTTTGGACAAACGTAGCATGAGAATCTTATCATATCCATCCATAAATCACGCTTACTAAGGATTAAAGACAACTCTAACTGGAAATTGCCCTATCAGCAACAGGCAGTGACACAAAAGCAGACACGGTTGACCTCAAAATAAGCACAGAGTGACTTAAAACCAACAGAAAATGACCTGGAAATGCCTAAACGCAATGAGGTGTCACCTGGAATTGCCCTAGAACTAATAAAAAGTGCCACAACTTTGACGGCTCACATAAAATAATATCATGTGCCACATCCTGTCACTTTGACGACGAGAAGTCAAGTCAAATTATTACCTAAATGATAAATTGAACTTGTGATTGAGTTCCCTCAGAAGAAAGGGACTCAAAATCAGCGTGAAAGTGAATTAAAAACAAATAAGTAAACTAACTTTACATTCAATCCAATCAAACAATTAATACTGCGTTGTGCTCATTGAATGGCCTTGACAGTAATAGATATCAAATCCCCTGAAAGTCTATCGGCATTAACTGCATTAACAAAACATCAAAATAGGTAAACATGTCAGAAATGTTTCAGATTTGACAGCAAGTCTGCCATTTTTTATCTTCAGCTAGTACATTTTAGTGATCATTAAAAACAACCCTTTCCCCCTTTTCTTTTTTATATGCTGCTCACCAAGACGGTTTTTCCCATCGGCTTAAAATTTGTAGACGCATCTGGTATGCCGACAGCCACAAAAATGTATCGAGTATCGGTGCTTAAAAAGTTCCAAGCGGCTGTTTTCCTTTCAGCAAGAAAGAATGTTCAATAAATGGTTGTATGGTGGCTACGTGCAATTTTGTGAGCAAATTATGTACTAGATATCGGCTGTAAACAAAGTGTCTTGTGGACGGGCGGCAATAAAATAAATCAGCCTGCAGGTGTTCTGCTGGCTCGCTGACTCACTCTTGTTGTATTTATTTATTTTTTCCCCCGGCGCAAAATACTACCGTTTGGACTCACTGCCAGCCAGCCAGCGTCTGTGTGACACTTTGCGGACTTTGCGCAATTTCTGGATGGACAGGAGATGCCAGAAAACGACAGAGTGGCCCCCTCAGGTCCTCGTCTGACTCCATCTTGAAAGCTTGTTCACAAGCACCCCGAGGCTCCTTCCCAACCTGTACAAGAAGAACACACTGTTCCGCATGCTATTTATATACTGTGGGGGGTGTCCAATGCATTTTTTTGGACGTGAGCCATGTCATAGTTAATTAGGGTGTTAAAATAAATCCTGCAATATCTGTATATTACATCGCGCAATTCTCATATCGATTCAAAATCCATCTCAATTGATTTTTAAATGTGTTATTGGTGGAAATAAACAATGCGATGGCTGCACTTTTATTCCTTTCCAATCTTGGCAGCATGCAGCAATCTGACGAAATAACTGCGCAAAGGTGCCAGCCGTACATTAAAAAATAAATCAATCAATAAATAACTAATATAAATCCAAACCGTGGCTTGAGGCCCAAATTAAAAACTTAGTTGAAACTGGAGAATACTTTCAAATTATTGCTGAAACAAATACTTCAAGACTTCCAGGTAATTTTAAGGTCCATTCTTTGAATTGAATGGAATCTTTTCAAGTTCAAATAACAATACTAGTGTCAGCAAATGTGAAATAAACTGACGGGTGATGGAACTTCAAATGGATTTGAACATCCAAGCGCCGTCAATTTCAGCCAAGGTGTCGAAACTAGCGATACTAGTAAAAGATAATTTGATGCTACGGTAGTGATGAACTCATTGAAATTAAGAGCATGATAATGAATAGAGCCATGTGATTGGTAACTATGATCTTCATTTATTCAGTTTACCCTATAAAAAGAATCCATTTGTACTAATATATTGAAATGTGAATTGGTAGAATTGGAAAAGTTTTGAATTTTGTATTTTGTATGAGCCGCAGGGACCCCCCAAACTGGTTTCCAGCCAATTGTGGTACAAAATGACAAGGACAACCACATATGCTCACAACCATTCCCCCACCAAGTGGGAATCAAACCCAGACTGCCCATCAGGTAACCCATACTTATAATCTTTATATAGATTTTCGAACGAAACATGATTTACATGATTTTTTGTTTGTTTTTAACTGGCGGAACAAGTGGTTAGCGTGTCGGGCTCACAGCTCTAGGGTTCTGGGTTCAAACCCAGGTCATGCTCCTCTGTGTGGAGTTTGCATGTTCTACCTGAGACTGCGTGGGTTTCCTTCGGGTTTTCCAGTTTCTTCCCACGTTCTAAAAACATGCATGGTAGGCTGTTTCGACAATCTAAATTGCCACTAGGTATAAGTGTGAGAGGGGATATTTTTTCATCTCCTCGTGCCCTCTGATTGGCTGGCGACCAATTCAGGGTGTTTCCCGACTTATGCCCAAAGTCAGTTGGAATAGGCTCTAGCACTCTATGACACTAGTGAGGATAAAGTGGTTCAGAAAATGAATGAATAGATGAATCCCTTTGCAGTGAAGAGTCAAAAGCAAAGATAAAGCATATGATTAGGACAGCTTGATCCTAAAGGTGAACAAAATGGCATCTCATTTTTTTGTCTTTCCACCTAGTGACATTTAAAGATTCTCCCTAGTAAGTAGGTCTCTCTCTTAATGGCGACTCTTCACCCGTCGAGTCGCCGACACTTCCCGGGGCGGCGTCGCTGACAGTTGAAGGAATCTTTTGACCCGCCGTCTCGTCGGCTTTCCCGGCGGTGATTATCCGCCCGCGGAGTAGAGCACCGTTTCCTCGTCGTCGGCCATCGGACCGACAGGGGTCGACGGAGCGGTTCGACCCTGTGGCGGGAATGATGTTGTCACTGGCGAGATGGCAAAAGTGTCCGCCGGCTGCCTTGTCAAAGCTATGGGGGTCAATTTTAGACTTTGTCCAGGCGACAGATTTTTTAATTGGTCGGTCAAGGTTCTCCGATTGTTTGTGATCACCACATGAGACCCTTTTTTGTTCACGTAATCTCCTTTTTTGCCACAGACAGAGATAGACGTACAGTTCATTTGGACTATAACAGGTGAATGAACACTCACTTGTTTGTCAAAAATTAGTTTCGGTCACTCCCAAAAAAATCAACTTTTTGGAGAAAATGTAAGTAAAACCTAAAATATTGGTATGTCATTTAAAGACATTACATCCCAATTAAGCTGATAAGATGCTTGACTTTTTTGGGTAAAAACATGTTGAATATTTGTAACAATCGTTGCTACTACAATAAATCAGCGAACACTGTTATCATCATATAAAGTGGTATACTAAAGAAAATTGAGGTACTTCAACTCTTTTTTTTTTGTTTTAGACATGTTGAATATATTTATAAAGTCTATAAAGCCGCTAGAATAACCCCTCCTTCAATTGTCGCAAATTCACTACTTCGCAAATGTTCCCGCTATTAATTATTATTATTTTAATTATTATTAAGTTCATAAAAGTGTGAAAATCCGCACTGAAACTCGAAAACTGAAGCCACTCTTGCTACTAGGACTCAGCACTGAAAAAAATAAAAAGTTATAATAAGGGTGACCCTACTTGGGGATTTTTCAATTATCGTGTCTGTCTAGTCTACATTAACCGTGATAGTCGAGGGATTACTGTATATACCCTTTCTTTTCAATAATGTTAACAAGGATACAATCTGATGTACAAGGCTGCTTAAACTTTTGTAGAAAACAACTTTTTTTGGTTTAGGGGACGTGAAACATTTATTTCTTCCTTCCTTGCAACAGAAAATGATAGCACTGACATAGAAGGAAATAGACGTCCAATTCATTTTTAGTAGAAGGAGTGAATGAACATTGATGACACTGAGCAAGTTAACTGACCTATATGATAGATTAGAAAATAACCTTAAAACACAAGCCTTATTATGGACGTCAGAATCAATGTCAATGTTGTTTGGCGGAATATGGTGGTTTATACTCCAAGTTTTCGTGTCATTCCTTCACAATATCTGCAGAACAAGAAAAAAAATTGAAAAGGCCTCAAAGCAAATGACAAACTTTCAAGTTTTTTCAAGCCCCGTGAGTTGTTATTGATTTTCGCATGCGGAAATGTAATTTTTTGTCCTTCCCCATCTGACGATCGGCGGAGAGAGCGAGAACTCCCGCCGACGCACTTCTCTCGCTTGACAGCCTCATTTCCAGGACGGAAGGCCAAATCGACGGCTGGAGTACTCGCTCTAGCAACGGCGGGAAGGTCCGAGACGCTCTTCTCGACCGCTCGGCCATTAACCCCCGCGCTGATTGCTTTGTGCCGGAGCTATCCAAAGAGGGAGGAGAAGGAAATTAGAGAATCATGGGCAACAGTAATGGAGGGCAATGAAAAGTGGCAGCCAAGCTCATCTTGGCAAATATGAAAGAAAACCAGAAGAAGACGAAGAGAGAGGGGAAAAATCATTCCAAATGAAACAAATGGAGTCCATATTTTGGGGAGGGCTGGCTTGCACCGCCATGACGGTGATGAAATGGAGCAATATGTATTCTGGAAAGACTAACACTTCCGATAATATGTACATAATGATATATATTAAAATATATATATATATATATATTAAAAAATATATATATATATATATATATATATATATATATATATATATATATATATATATATATATATATATATATATATATATATATATATATATATATATATATATATATATATATCCATACAACTTACCAAATTGTGCATTTCTGTAATATTTTGAAGAACCCTAGATAGGTTCCTTTTAAAGTGATGTCATAACCACTAGATCGTGGTATTTGTTACTCTTTTAGTAGATGGTGAATTCGAACCAATAGAAACATTATTTTACATTGTAATATCCTGATTTTGGTATTTTTACAGACGGTGGAAAAGACATGATTTGTATTTAGTTCATTTCCATGGGAAGAGTTGATTTGAAATATGAGTAAATTGACATACAAGCTCGTATCTCAAGGTATTACTGTATATTGGGTACTCTGGTTTCCTCCCTCGTCCAAAAAACATGCAGGGTAGGCTGTTTGAACACTCAAAATAGGAATGAGTGATGTCAGTCTCCTTGAACCCTGTGATTCGCTGGCCACCAAACCAGGCTATACCCCGCCTGCTACCTTAAATTAGCTGGGAAAGCCTTCAGAATAGACCATACCAACCCTTCCGTTTTAAATGAACTCCACACCTACTGCCATTGACAATCTCAGGCAGTGAGTGAAAAGATGCAAAATGCTTTAGTCCACTGACAACAAGTAAAGCCATTACTTACAATTTTCACAGTAGAAGGATGACAGGATGCCAAATAGTGAAAGGCACTGAAAGAGTTAACTCATACATTGCCATTCTTGCTGATTGATCGGGAATTTCTTTCAGGATGAAGGGAGCAGATTTCCTGGAAAGCGTTTGGCCAGACTCACTAACCGGGTTATGGCCCAATCGGATTATCAATTTGCCGGGCCAAGATGAAAGGTACAGATTGCGGCCCCGAATGGGAGTGACAGTCTAAGGACCTGTCGGGGTAAATGGATGGTGCTGCTCATTCCAACCGACACCCGAGGCCGTAATTGCCGCCGCCATATCGACGCTCTGCCGACGTTCTCGCTCTTTCCGGAACGGTCTCTATTGTTCTTTTGCAAATCAAACTGTCGATTTTTTTGTGAGTTCCCTCCACCGCTCGTTAGCGGAGAACTGAAGTGAAGCCAAGGGCCTCGCTGTTCTCTGTATTTAAGATGGACAAGGTAGGGGGCAAAAAAACTAGCACCTTCTCCTTTTTCCTGTTTATATCTTTGGAGTATAAAATAAGAGAATATTAGAATTATATATATAAAGTAAAAAAAATACCTCTACTTACAAATATCTCTACATGTGAAATATTAAGCATTTTGTCTCGGGATACGAAACAAATTCAAGTTACAAAATGCAAAATGTAATTTTAAAAAATCGCTAATCTCCGGAATGTAATGTATACCATTTCTTTATCCAGCATTTCATTTGTGCGCTAAAATTATGACCAAATGATATTGGCCTGAAAGTAACAATAAGATCCTCTGAAACTATAAATAAAAATGGAAAATAAGCTAAAATGCCCCAAAATGAGGCCTCACAGATCTGGGGTCGACAGTTCAACCCCAGGTCGGCCCTCACTGTGTGGAGTTTGCATATTCTCCTTGGGCTCGCGTGGGTTTTCTCCTAGTACTCCGGTGTCCACCCACACTCCAAAAAGATGCATGGGAGGCTGATTGAACCCTCTAGATTTCTCCTTGTATGAATGTTGTCCGTCCCAATGTGTCTTGCAATTGGCTGGACGCCAATTTGGGGTGTCCAATGCCTGGTGCCAATAGTTGAGTGGGATAGACTCTGCCACCCCCTGCAACCCTTGGGAGGAAAAGCGGTTTGGAAAATGAATTAATGAATGTCCAAACATCAACAGGAGGTGACCAGAAAATAACTCTGAATTGACAGGAATGTATTCCAAATCAAACGTACATGACTTGGAAATGCCCACTTCAATTGAAAGTGACAAAACCCATAAGAAAGTGACGTGAAATTCTCCAATATTTACAGCAAGTTACTTGGTAATGCCGGCACAAGAAAGCCCATAATCAATAGGAAGTGATATGAAATGACAAAACACCACAGAAAGTGACCCAAATTCAACAGTAAGTAAAATAGCTAACATCTCCGGGATGTACCTACCAAATACCCCAAAGCCCAAAATCAATAGTTTTGGACTGGAAAATGCCACAACAACAATAGAAAGTGACTAGAAAATTCCGCCAAATTCACCGGAAGTGGTAAAAATAAACAGGAAGAGACATGACATGACATGCCAGAATTGTCTAACATCATCATAAATGCCCCCAAATGACTTAAAATACACTCATATCTACGTTTGTTAATTGACAATGGTTTAGACGTCTATTGCCGTCAGTGGCGTCAAAGCATGATTATTTACTGAAGGCTTTGCCGGTCGAAGTAGTTTAATAACTACGAAGCCGCAGAAGTGAATGCGATATTCCTTTGGGCTGCGGTTTGGCGCTTCACAGAGTGGACGTGACGCTCGACGGACGGTGACTCCGTATCGATCCCGTAGCCCTCACCGAGACGAGCGCCGAGCAGATGAACGGAGCGACGCAAGAGTAATTGAGTCTTTACGAAGCGCACGTGAAGACGGCAGAGGTGAAATGGCTTTCAGATTGTCAATCTGCTCCTCCATTACGCCGCATCGGCATCTAAATTCAGGCCTGCCGTTCATCTGCCTCCATCAGCCCCTGAAACCAGCAGTTTTTCTTATATTTGTTAGGCAAGGTGAACTGGCCCAAAAAATAATGACCATTTCTATTCATATCTGTCCATTTCTTCACTCATTTATCCTCACAAGGGTTGCGGGGCTAGTTATGGGCAACAGGTAGGGGACACCTGAATCGGAGGATGCAATCAAATAAAAAATAAAAGAGGTTTACTTGCCTGAGTTCGGTGTGGGAAGGCACGGGCTCAATTCCCGCTGGTGGTGGTATGATTGGGAGTGCGGATGGTCGTTTGTCTCTCTCTCTCTGTGTCCTGTGACTGACTGGCGACCAATCTAGGGTATTCAGGGCCTCTGGCCCAGCTGGAATAGGCTCTAGCACCTCCCGCGACCCAAATGAGGACAAAGCTGTTAGAAAAATGAGATGAGATGACCTTGATTGTTTTTTTTAAATCATTTTCATTGTATTATTTTATATTTTCTCATTTTGATTATTTATTCATCAATTCATTCATTTTCTGAACCGCTTATCCGCACAATGGTCGCGGGGGGTGCTTACTGTGTGGAATATTGAATGTTCCAAGGCTCCAGAACTAACCGCAACCCCTGAACAGAAAATGAATAAATATTCAATTTGTTTCAATCTAAAATGTGTTTACTTGCGAAAAATCCATGTTAGGAAATTACTATTGGAATGGCTAAATTTTGTAAGTCAAAAATACATATTAAAAACCCATTCTCCTTTATTTGATTTCGATCAAATGATGTGATAGGGCCCAATTTGTTTTTCTAATTATCGGATCACGGGCATATTCTCGAAAAGTAAGAATGTCTGAAAAGCTTCCACACAAGCAACATTTTTACATGGTTAAAGCTTGACAGCCTAGAGCCAGAAGGATGCTCAACATTGGCCTCCTGCTCCGTGACCTCGACCCGGACGTATCCGGCGGGTCCGCCTGACGAGGCCGGGTCATTGACCCGGCCGGTTTTGCTGTCGTCAAACCTTCAGGCACGGCTCGGGAGAATCGCCTTTCAGTTTGAGTTGAACGGACGTTAGCCGATGCTCCCTTTGGATCTCATTGTGTGTGGAAACTTAGAGGTGATGTCATCTACTTCAAATTAGACAGGCAGGAAGTTGTTTTCAAAGGTATTTTAGCCGGCGAACATACTCTACAGAAAGGTAAGTGTGTTAAGAGGCATTCATTTACTGCTACTGAGTGCATGAGATGTCCAATGTATTTTATTCCTGTAAGTGAATTTTCGAAAAGAGTTCATTGCAATGATTTTCACAGTTATTTAATCACTTAAGAATGTGTTTAAGGATGCTGTCTAAAATGTATTGCTCTCGATGGGAGCCATTCACTTAACGGTGGCGCCCATAAACATTAAAAAGAATGAATACGTGACAATAAATGTCACTATTATGTTATCAGTAGACATTGCGATTAAACTCATTTTAGTTGAAATGTGCTACGATTAAATCATTGAGCAATCACAGTCTAAATGGAATCAGAATTTTTTAGGCGTCAAACAATGCAATTGATCTTTTGTTTGGAAAAAAACAATCATCGGAATGAGTCTCACTATAGGATAATAGCTTAAATGTGTTTTTTTTTGTTAAAAATATTTAAGATTCATTGATCTTACTTACACAATGATATATATATATATATATATATATATATATATATATATATATATATATATATATATATATATATATATATATATACATACATGACTAAATACTTATTTGCCCCTCTGTATATATGTATGTATATATATATATATATATATATATATATATATATATATATATATATATATATATATATATATATATATATATATATATATATATATATATATATATATATATATATATATATATATATATATATATATATATATATATATATATATATATATATATATATATATATATATATATATATATATATATATATATATATATATATATATATATATATATATATATATATATATATATATATATATATATATATATATATATGTATATGTATATGTATATGTATATGTATATGTATATATGTATATGTATATATATATATGTATATGTATATGTATATGTATATATATATATATATATATATATATATATATATATATATATATATATATATATATATATATATATATATATATATATATATATATATATATATATATATATATATATATATATATATATATATATATATATATATATATATACATACATATATACAGAGGGGCAAATAAGTATTTAGTCAACCACCAATTGTGCAAGTTCTCCTACTTGAAAAGATTAGATTAGAGATCAACATGAATAAATCTCAACCACAAAAGACAGAATGTGGAAAAAAAAAACTGAAAATCACATTGTTTGATTAATAATTTATTTGCAAATGATGGTGGAACAAAGTATTGAGATGAAGTTTGGTATTGACCAAAATACTTTTGTATTTTGGTCAATACCAAATACTTTTGTATTTTGGTCAATACCAAAGTTCATCTCAATACTTTGTTTTGTACACTTTGTTGGCAATAACGGAGGCCATACTTCATAAGCTTTTCACACAGTGTCGCTGGTGTTTTGGCCCATTCCTCCATGCAGATCTCCTCTGGAGCAGTGATGTTTTGGGGCTGTCATTGTGCAACAGGGACTTTCAACTCCCTCCACAGATTTTCTATGGGGTTGAGAACTGGAGACTGGGTACGCCACTCCGGGACCTTAAAATGCTTCTCACAAAGCCAATTCTTTGTCGCACTGGCTATGGGTTTGGGATCATTGTCATGCTAAAAGACATCTTCAATGTCCTTGATGATGGAAGATTGTTCACTTAAAATCTCTCGATACATGGGCCCATTCATTTATTCCTTTACATATATTTATTTACAGACAAAATGTTGGGTATCGATTCTGTCATGTTTTGTTGGGGTCCATTTAAACCCTGTGCATATATATGTCAGACCTTGTAAGATTGTTCCTGCTTTTGTCTGTTCAGTGTTCACGTTTTTTTCGATGTCACACACCCGTTGTCTTATCCTCGTAAGTTTGGTTTTGTTCTTTAGTTTTTACTTTCCCCCCTTGAGCTTTGTCTTAATGTTATAATGTTGTGAAAAAGTCTAATTAAAAATATTGTTAGTGCATCCCCACTGCCCGTCTTCCCTTCATCTGAGTCCAACCCCGCAGTCCGCAAAGCCCCTGGTAACACAGAATGACGTAGCGGACCAGATTTGGCCCCCCGGCCGTCACTTTGGTACCTCTGGCCTAATGTCAGTGAAATAGACTCAATTCTGTATTTATGCTGTACTATTTAAAGATAGAAGTATAGACTGAATAGTGGAAAATTAGAAAAAGTCCCAATTGGGCTGGAGATCAAAAGGGACAAAATCAGCCCAAAAGCAGTCTCCTCTTTCTTCACAGGCCTTGTTTGAACATCAAAGTATAAAAAGAGGAGCTCTTCCTCCCACTGCATTTGTCCGGTTCCGTTCCGCTCGGGTCGGGGGCGCTATCTGGGATCGCGGCGGCGTGACCTCTTGCGCTCATCTGGCATTCGCCTCCGTCACCACTGCGTTGGACTCACTCCGTGGGACGACGGCGCCCCCCGGAGGTCGCTTTCCCCCCCCGTTCCTTCCATGTCCTTTTCTTTAGCATCAGCGGGGCTCCTCATGCATATTTCATCAGGTTTAACTCCACTTAAAATATGCATTCTAATTGGGCCTAAGTGGTGAAGCTCAGCTCCCTAAGTAGCTCCTACGCTTCTTCACTCACGTACTGATCTTGACGTACATGTCCTGCTGTTTCACAGCCGCTGACAGGGATAGACGTCCAATCTGTTTGGACTGAAGCGCCTAGGAGTGATCCTTCCAACGGTCAAAATAAAAAAGAAGTGACCGGTAATTCCTCAACATCAACCACAATTGCTCCGACATATAAAAATTCAACATCATGACACAAAATCAAAAGGAAGAGGCCCTAAAAATTGCTCAATATCAATAGGTAATAGAAGTGAGATCTTAAGCCAGAGACTGAGCCCAAAGCCCGACCTGAACTGAATTTCGGGCCTAAAATGTCAATCATTACTTTGGGTTTGGGTCGAGTTGGGCTTCTCTCTTGCTGAATAAAAGTATCCTAAAACAAAAAAAAAAAAAAAAAAAAATATATATATATATATATATATATATATATATATATATATATATATATATATATATATATATATATATATATATATATATATATATATATATATATATATATATATATATATATATATATATATATATATATATATATATATATATATATATATATATATATATATATATATATATATATATATATATATATATATATATATATATATATATATATATATATATATATATATATATATATATATATATATATATATATATATATATATATATATATATAAATATCTTTATAAAAATGTATAATAAAATGATGCGTGGATACTAAACCAAGGAATACTCATTCTCATTTTCTGTATTGAAACAGTTGAAATCTTCAAAAATCTATATTATCATATAAAAGATGTAAATGTTTATAAGAGTCTTGTTAAACTTAGATTTCATTACAAAAGACAGACTTTAATCTGTTATCATAAATCTCCCTTCCTCCTACGACTCGGGAGTCCCAAGTGAGACCTCACAAATAAAATATAAAATTTCGAGTGTATTTCAGGCTCAGTCCTGAAAATCAAGATATTTCGCAGGGCTCGGGCCGCCCTTTAATACTAAAGGGTCGGGCTAGAATTGTTTGGCCCGGTATTAACTCTGATAGGAAGTGACTAAAACCAACAAAAGTGACCCAAATATGCTGAAATATCAACAGAAAGTGAACTGAAAATGCCCCAAAACAAATAGAACCTCACAGAAATCAATTGAATTTATTTAGATTTGCCCCAGCAGGAAATGAACTTACTCCAAAATAACATGACTTGGCCTAAAATCTTCAGAAAGTCACCTGGAAGTGCTCAAAATCAACAGAGAAGTTTCTAACTATTGAACCTAGTTCAAATAATTAGACGTGTAATGAAATTCATTGGCTTTTTTTGATACCCGGTCCACTCTGTCTATGTATTAGTCTGTCTCATACACACAAAGTGTTGGTGGGTTTGGCGTGTGCTACATACACGCATGTGGTGGAGTGTGTCGAGGGCTCAGCGACATGATGAAGCACACGCTGAGTTGGGAGGCAGCGCTTTGTTTCCATGGCGATGGCAGAGCAACTTATAACATGGTGGCGGCAGATAAGGCTGCACACATGCTGGAATAAAAGGCTTGTGCGGGGATGATAAATGTCCAATCAATCATGTAGCAAAGCAACTTATTTCTGATTTTTTTTTTTACTTATTGTCAACATTTTTGACCCTCTCCCTCAGGATTAATCATTTTCTTTTTGGGCCATTTGTTGGTCCGTTTGCTCAAAAGGAATGATTCTGTTACTTTTAAAAATAAAACAGCTTTTTCTTAACAAATGTGAATGATTTTTTTTTCTGATCACAAAAATTCACCTATTTTTTATCAATTTAAAAACATGGTATAAACATTTTTTACATCAAAACTAAAACCGTTTTTAGTTTCCAAAATTAAAAAAAAATTGTGTTAAAAATTAAATTTTTAGAGTAACATTACCATTTTGCTCCCTAAATTAGCAACCAGAGTACCCATAGGAAACCCATACAGGACCAGGGAGAACATGCAAACTCCACACAGGTGGTTGAACCTGGACTTGAACACAGAACCCCTGAGCTGTGAGGCCAACGCACGAATTACTCGCTCCACCAGAATGCCAACCAATTAGAGGTCTTTTAAAATAAGTAGCACATGGCTGCAATTAACTGATTACACTGCAAAAGGTGTTCGTTCGCTTGTTTGATTTGAATGAAAACCTGCACCCCCTGCGGCCTTTTGAGAACCGATTTGAGACCGCTGGACTAGCTGTATGACGACCACAATGCAGAGATTTGGTGCCCTCAAGGCTCAACAGCGCGGATAACCTGCACTCAGGCGAGAAAACTTTCAACTCAGACACAACCGTGAGCAGCTCCAGTGGTGACTCGTACATGGAGGTGGAGGAGGAGCTCACAGTGCCCAATCAGCCATATTTGTTGTATTAAGAGTGCATGAGTGACTCTGTGGACGCGTAGGTGCATCAGTGTTGGCAGCTTGGGAGGGTTTTCGCCCAACTGGGTGGCTTGTATTTATGGTGTGATTGGGTTGGAGACTTTTTCTAATCTGGGACACTGGGGTGA
The DNA here is from genome assembly GCF_051989575.1 of Stigmatopora nigra. Lineage (NCBI taxonomy): Eukaryota > Metazoa > Chordata > Actinopteri > Syngnathiformes > Syngnathidae > Stigmatopora > Stigmatopora nigra. The sequence goes on from NC_135521.1 coordinate 3,100,335, forward strand.
AGGAGAGCATTAGCTCATGGTCTCCATAGTTGGTCATCGACAGTGCCTTGTGTGCATCAGGCTCAAAAGGGTTATACAGTATATCTCGATTATCGCGGTTAATGGGGGAGTCAAACCCCCCCAGCGAAAAGTGAAAATCTGAAAAGTAGGTTCACCCTGTTTTAAAAAGAAAAAAAAAAAGAATATATATATATATATATATACAATATATATATATATATATATATATATATATATATATATATATATATATATATATATATATATATATATATATATATATATATATATATATATATATATATATATATATATATATATATATATATATATATATATATATATATACATACAGTGGGGCAAATAAGTATTTAGTCAACCACCAATTGTGTAAGTTCTCCTACTTGAAAAGATTAGATTAGATATCAACATGAATAAATCTCAACCACAAAAGACAGAATGTGGAAAAAAAAACTGAAAATCACATTGTTTAATTTTTAAAAAAAATATTTGCAAATGATGGTGGAACAAAGTATTGAGATGAACTTTGGTATTGACCAAAATACTTGGTCAATACCAAAGTATTACATTATTAGTAGTACAATGTATATATATATATATATTATTTTTTTATATAGTGAGTCCCAGTAAAAAGAGTGGCTTCTGGTTATGAGTTCACATTTTTATGAACTTAAAAAAAGATAAAAATTAAATAAAAAAAAAATAAAAATAGAAGTTCACTCGCCTTACTTCGATGCGGGCTTGATTCCCGCAAGTGGCGTTATGATTGTCTCTCTGTGTCCTAAGACTGACTGGCGACCACCTTGGGCTTGGTTAGGCTCCAGCAACCCCCGCAACCCTTTCGAGGATGTGGAAGATGAATGAATTAATGAATTAATGAATAAAAAAAATATTTTCATTTTTTTTTAAAACTCTCCAGAAGAAAAATCTGCGTTTTTTTTTTTTTTCTCTAGCGAACCGGCACCAAGTGGCTTCTCGGACCGGTACCACTCCGTAGAATCGTGTTTGGGGACCACTGTCGTAGACCACAAACAGGACTTAGAAAAACTCTGGCTGTGTTTTGATGCCACCAAAAAAGCAAATAGAACATTTCCCTATTTCAATGCTACCTTCAGCAAGGACACACATAGAAATGTTTCTTGATGTCTCAAAGGCATGCCACTAATGGAAGGTGAAAGCAGAAGTTTGAAGGCACATGAATGGAAACAGAATGATATTCAGAAGAAAAAGAATATTTCCAAAGGTTTAATTCATCCTTTGCAACAGTTGCCTTCACCTTCATCATCATCCTCGCTATCATCATCAAGCACTACATGGAAATACAAAAAAAAAAGTGTAATCAAAACCATAGGCAGATAAAGACTTTATTGTACATGAAGGTTAGGTTATATTGTACACTTAGCGGATATAATTCTTACAATTTTTCTATTGATAGTGCAAACATTCTTTTCACTTTTTTTGTGAATAGATATATATTAATAATAGTAGTGTGAAGGGATTCAAAATATTAATCACACATATTCCTGTTATTCATCTGGCAATTAATCTATGTATGATTATTTGCATTTAATTTAGCAATAAAGTGATTGCTCAGACTTTTAGTTAAAAATAATAAGATTGCTAGCTTTCTCCATAGGTTTAATGGAATACTCATATTAAAATTTCTACCAATATTTCCACAATTAAATCATTCAAATGTACTAATAACATTAAAAATAATGTTCCATTATTTTTGGGGGGAAAGGATTAAAATCATTAACCATGTCAAAAAAAATTCTAAAACAAAATGATATAATTAGCGATTAACCTAGAAAGTGTTTGATCTTACTTTTGGTCAATATGAATTAAAAAATTAAAAAAAATTAACTGAACATTTAGTAAATAAATGAAATATTTTTAAGAATTGAATTACAAATCTATTGAAAATATATTTAGTTTTTTTTATTAAATATTTAAAAGAAAGAAATTAAAATAGAACTAGGATAGTGTTTTTTTTTATAAAAATAAAATAAATAAGAAGATAGTCACCATTTTTATTTATTTTTTTTATTAATATTCCCTCTCCTGATTTGTAATGTAAATAAATAAAATACATTCTGGACCATTTTGAATCAATTCATCATCCATTTGTCGATTATTTCACACGCTAGCACCTGACAAGATGTGACGAGTTAATTTTCATTTATTAAACTATATTTCAGCACGATCCGAAGTCGAGGTCACGGAAACAGCGTCGGCGACACCGGGGCCCGTACGTTAGACATTAGCCCAGCCTGAGTTCCATTTGCGGCGCCCAGCTGAGTGACGGCGTCTGCTACGTTTTATATATGGATATATTTTGGCGTTTTAATGGCGCTTGGCTCAACGGGAGGTGCCGAAGCCTCCCGGCCAAAACGCCTCCGACAGATGGATGGATTTGCAGCTCGGGAAGAGAAAATATGAGGAATCAGTATTCTAACCTAAAGCAAAAAGTCTGATTAATTGGATCATTGCGCTACTAAAGTGTGTGCGCCTGTAATGTGTGAGTAGCGGCGTTGGTGCAGATTTGTAATGAGAATGAAGTCCAATGAGAAGATTACAAAATAACCACAACTCCATGGGTCCAACGCCTTGACTCAGGACAGGGATGTCCAATGTTTAGCCTACGGGCCACATGTGCCCCCTGGCTATATATATCATCAGCTAATATTGCAATGAGGAGTACCAAATTGTCTTGCATATAAGCCGCGTATAAGCCGCACCCTTAAAATTGCCTCAAAATCGTTGAATCTTACGATTTTCTTTCGTGTAAAACGGCCCCTGATTCGCAGTTTTCTGGAGAAATTACTGCATGTGTGCCGAGGTAGAAGTTCTATGGTACTGCTGGTTCCAACTCTCCTTTACGTGAAGTGATTGTGAGTACTTTTAGGGTGTGCCATAGTATATTCCCTTCAGTATTAAATGTTCTCTCTTGAAATGTAATATCTACAATGACTTGACAGTTAATTTAAGACAATTTAGGACCTTAATTACAAGGATTTTAATTCAATACTTTTTAAGAACCTGTGGGAATTGTGTACATTTTTTTATACCTCTAATGGGCCATTTACTGTATGTATTAAATGTTTGGCCCGGTGGATGAGTGGTTAGAACGTCGGCCTGACAGTGGGGGACCTGGGTTAAAATCCAGGTTGCGTCAGTTATTTAAAACAAAACAAGGGTTAAATTAGTGTAATTAAAGATGAAAACTTATTTTCAAGTGTGTGTTCAGTCATCTATTTTCATTTAAGTTGATTTTAAAGTTTGTTATGTTACCAGGGCGTTGCCGTCAAGTCATTCTCCTGTCCTTTCTCTCTTTTATTCTTTTCTCTCTCTCTCTCTCTCACCCGCTGCACTACCGTCTATCTCTACTGAATAATGTGACATTTTAATATTAAAGATTATAACGTCGAGATAGGTATTTGTTACTTTGAGAGTAGATGGTGAATAAAAACAAATAAAAATGTTTACCCATTGTAATATCCTGTATTTGTTGTTTTTTCAGACGGTGGGAACAGATTAATTTGGATTTAATTCATTTCTATGGGAAAAAAGATTTGAGATACGAGCTAATTACCTGACGAGCTGGCTCCCAGAACGCATTAAACCCACATCTCAAGGCATTACTATATATATATATATATATATATATATATATATATATATATATATATATATATATATATATATATATATATATATATATATATATATATATATATATATATATATATATATATATATATATATATATATATATATATATATATATATATATATATATATATATATATATATATATATATATATATATATATATATATATATATATATATATATATATATATATATATATATATATATATATATATATATATATATATATATATATATATATATATATATATTCAATTAATCCTTTAAAAACTGAAAAGCTAAAAATAACTGACAGCAGATGTGAAATTGTTCAAAATGCAGGTATCGAATATAATGTTTTTGGCCTAAGATGGTTCGTATGTAGAAAAATGTGTAAATTGGGGTCCCACTTTATTTACGTTTCGGTTAATGTTTGATTTTATATCATACATTTTCAAATTTTTCATATTTTGTATATTATTTTCTATACTAATGTGCCCTTAGTCTGAAGCACTGTACCTTTAAGAGATATTGCATTCAACTTAGCACCTGCTCTGTGCGCAAACTAAACATGACAAGCTGCGAAATCCTCTGAAGCCTTTTTTTTTTCATGTTTTGCACTGACTTTTTTCATTTGCCTGATGAAAAATCATTTGGAATTGTAGCCTCCGCCTCATCATCATCATTCTCCTCCTCATCACACGTGCTTTTGAAGGATTCCTTTTTATTTATTTCATCACTCCCCGCCATCTTCTGAGGGAATCGGATAACAACGTCGCAAGCCATGATGCCGCCGGCTTTTCTGATGCCTGACAGGAAATAGCTGTAGGCGACGCATATCAAAAAAGCCCTCGGAAAATAAGAAACGCTGCATTCAAGTGTTGAAACGTGAACACGGACGTGCACTGAGGGCGCAGGTCGTGGAAACCGTCACATGGAAAGAAAGGGCTCTATAGGCTTTCAGGTTGAATTTAGCAAATCGTAATTAACCATTTTGCCAATTAAGCAAAACAAACTTCATTTCATCTCACAATTAATCTCCCAATGGCGGTGATTAATCGCTTTCTGCCAATCCCTCATAGTCGAAAAAATGGATATCTATCTTTGTCAATCGGATCAGATGAGTTAAAAGTGTTGGAAAAGGATTTTTTTCATTTCATGTAACATTTTTTTTCTGCAATTAATCTCAATTAATCTGTAAAATAATCATTTGTTGAAAGTAACTGTAAGTAGACTAATCATATTTTGCAACTTTTATCTAACTGCTTAACATTGGCGATGGTAGATGTCGAGTTTATTTGAAACGGGGAAGTTAAAGCTGATATTTTACGGCCATTGACAACAAATGGACATGTATCGTTTTCATGGGAAGAGATGAGTTAAAAGTGTTGTTTAAAGATTTTTTAAAAAACAACAGTTTAATTATTTTGTGATATCAATCTCCCAATTGCTGTGGTTAATGGCAAATTATCAGTCCCAACACCTGAGCAATTATAGTCTTCCTAATCAAAATGGTGTGTTGCCATGAATTTAAGAAAAGTTAATCATAATTTTACAGTTTTTTTGTCATTAATCTAGTAATTAAGGTGAGTTATCACAAATACTCACTGCAATCCCTCCCACCAGAATAATAAGTTCATAGTTTTGTTCATTTTCATTCATTTATTCATCTTCCATATGGGTCCGTCCATGGGTTGTAAAGGATGCTGGAACCTTTTTCCAAGATGGCGCCGTTCAAGCACGAGCCAGTGGCAGTAGCTCTGTACACTCTTATGTTTTTCATGTTTTACAGCCCTTCTATCTTTCTTTAAATTACATTTTAATATTTCTTAATACATTCATTTTTTTTTACTTTGTACTTTATACTTTTTACTTTAATGTTTTTACAACTTTCCTTGTTTCTGTTAGCCTGGCTTCTTTCGGCAAATCATGCAAAAAATGTTAAAATTGTATGCCAGAAAAAAAATGGTGCTTTGCTATATAAAGATTGGAAAGTATTTAACCATTTATTTCCATTTAATTCACTTCACACACTGTGAAAGCTATATTTGAGTGACATTCATTCCCCCTACCATTCAACTGCAGTTTACTTAGGTCCATATAAAAATGTAATATAGTTTTGGAATTCCGAAATATGGTTAAATTCAAACAGATGAAACATTTTTGATTAAGTGGACTTCATACATTCCGGTGGACCAGTGGGTAAGAAGTCGGCCTTACAGTTCTGTGGTCAAAGATTTGATCCAGGTTGTCCTCACTATGTTAAGTTTATAATGCATGGGTTTCCTCAAGGTCCTCCGATTTCCCCCCACATCCCAAAAACATGCAAAGTAGTCTGGTTGAACACTTTAAATTGCCCTTAGGTATGAGTGTGATCGTGAATGGTTGTTCTTCTCCTTGTGCGCTGTGAGTAGCTGGCCACTGAGTCACTCAGGGTGACCTTCCATGGTGTTTATAGTTAACTAGAATAAGCTCAAGCACCCCCACGACCCTTGTGAGGATAAGCGGTTCAGAAAATGAAAGAATGAATGAATTCAAAGAGTTTGAGATTCAAAATAAGGCTTTTAAGACATGTTTCGGCTTTGAAAGAAGAGAAGGATTTTTTTCCCCCTCGACACAGTCTGGCCCAGCAAATACCAGCCGCCAATCACCCACCTGCTAACCTTTTCTCGCATTCTTCAGCTGCGAGGGGGAAATTCTCCCAAGGAGCCCGGGTGCCTTTTTTTTATGCTGATGCGAACAGTTCAAATTTGACGTCTCCTCTTTATGGTCGTAAGTCATTGTGAGAACTTTTGAGAACACGTTCCCCGACGAAAAACAGGACCAGTTGGCTGTTTATTTCCTGAAAAAAAAATACAGTCAAATGATGAGATAAAACTGTTTAAAAAAAATGATAACAAAGATAACACCCTTTTCTTAATGCCGGTCTTACAGTTCTGGGGTCAAAGCCACCTCGGATAAGCTACATCACCCCCCGTGATCCTAATCAGGATAAAGCAGTTCAGAAAATGAATGAAACTCAAATGCCTTTAACAGTAACACTGAAGATTGAATATGGTGTGATTTACAAGTGACTTTCTTCAGATTTGAAGGCATTTCAATGAGAGTATGCTTGCAGAAGTGTGGATATTTTTCTCTTTTTAAGTGGCACTAGAGGTATTGTCGGGGGGGGGGGGGGGTGTATTGATCATATGAATGCATATAACCTGTAGAAAAAATAGGCTCATGAACATTTAAAATGTTTTTTTCATCATTCAAATCCAATTGGGCAAGTGTTATATATACAATGGACGGAAGGACAATGCTACTTTATATTATTATATCGGAATGATCATAAAAAATATCATATAATGAAAATAATAATAATTTACCTACTATTATCAGTGGGGAGCTTTACTAAGCATTCCAAGACAAAGGGATTAGATGTTTTAGGCAAACATTCGGATTTAATTGATTTTTTTTTTATCATTTGAATTCATGCCTATCAATATTTATGTGATCACACAGTTTTAAAAAAACTCTAGATATTGTCTAAAGACACAAAGCATAAGTCGGTGGTGCAAGACGGGCCTTAAGCTGGATTTCGAATAGATGCTTGAACATTGCTCGCACAGTGACTAATTGGAGCATTTGTTATGTTGAGAAAAGCCCTGTGGCAGCCCAGGTTTTTACAACTAATTCCGGGACTCTCATCATTTTCTTCCACCCGAACTTATGGAAAGAAACATGCGGTCAGTTGGTGATGAATCACCAACTGACCGAATGTTTGACTAACAGAATGTTAGGGTTATAGGTCTTGTAAAGTAAAATTAAAATGAATAAATTGTTGGATTGTGCAAAAGTAAAGACTGTTCTTAACAACACTGACACATTCTGCTGAAAAAATAAGCACTTGACTGAAGAAATCCACTGATTGCACTTCTAGGATACCAGTTTAGTAGAAAGGTTTTCTCTTACAGGTTGGAACAAAAACTTGCACCCACCGCGGCCCTTTCTGGAAAGGTTTGGGCACCACTGTTGGAGATGTTAACATTTCGATTCATTATTCATCCATCCACCTACCCAACCACCAACACAAAAATCCCTCCATCCACCCATTCATCCATCCAAGTACGAGCACCAGGCGTGGGTCACCCTGAATCAGTGGCAGACCAATCACAGCACACAACGATACGGACAACCAGTCAGACTCAAACTCATAATTAAAAGCAAGAGTCTTCAACTAGCCTTCCTTGCATGTTTTTAAGATGTGGGAGGAAATCGGAGTACCCAGAGAAAGCATGCCCAGGGAGACCATACATTTTCTTCCACACATCTAGGACCGATCTAGAATTGATTAATCAGGATTGTATTATTGCCAGCTTTTATTTTGTTTCAAATCGGAAGGCCCTGATGAATTGACAAGTTGGGAAGTAATCAATTACTGTATAAATTGACCACTATTTTTTGGCGGATCGCAGTTATCCAACAATGAAAGTAACTTTAGTAATATCCAACAAGTTCAAAGACAGCAACCAATGTCATTTTTTATATAGAAAATAAATTAGGCAATCAAATCTGGCGTTTTTCTGTTGTTATTTAATAATATCATTATTATTATTTAATAATAATAATATTATTTAATATTATTATTATTATTTAATAATAATATTATTATTATTTAATAATAATAATAATATTTTTATCTATTAATAATAGTAATAATAATAATAATAATAATAATATTTAATAACAATAATATTATTATTATTATTATTATTATTTAACACATCATAGTTATTCCACCCAATCAATGCTTCAGGAAAAATGTGTACATTTTTTTCAACAATTGCGGCTCCAAAGCATTATTTATAATTATTATAAACCTATTTTTGATGTACATTTGTGTCAATAAATATGGTCTGCTCTCATTTTAAAGTCACTTGATGTAGTAATTGATAGGATGTTTGAAGGAGTGTTTAAATTATATTTTGTTTGAAATTTTAAGTACAGTCACTGTAGAAAAGTCTCCCCTCAGAATAAGTTATAGGTCTAGCCAAACAAATGACTGAAGGAAATAATATAATGGTAAATAAAAAAAAACACTTTAAGACACAGTGGACAGCTTTTCCTTCCACTTTGAGGGCAGCTAACGAGCATTAAAATCCTAGTATGTGGTATGCAAAGCCCGTGGCATCCCGTTGTGCCCATAATGGCTGGCGTGGAGTACGACACGCTCGTCTTCATCCCCTCATTACTGACTTATAATGCAGCGACAAAGCTCGTCTGCACTTTAACGGATGCTTTTTATCCTGGCCGCCTATGTCTAATGTGAAAATGTTGATTTTCATCACCTCTGCAACATCAACAAAGCAATAGGAGCATTAACAGGACGCCACGGAGCAAACTAGGTGTGGGCGTTTATGGTCGCTTTTAATTGTTTTGTTGTGTTGCACAGTATTTTGGTATACAGAAGCATATTAGTGCCTTTTATTATCATTCATGTTGCATTGTTGCAATTTGATTATTATTCCACAGTTTTTTATGATCATTTAACATGGCGCATTTCAATTTTAATGGACTGACAGAAGTTCATTAGAGTATTCCACCCCATTCTTAATGTGTCAGTGCAGCACTTTTCTTAATTTGTCAACAAAAGTCAAGAAACTGACACTTTGTCTATGTATTGCACTAATTATCTTTTTCCTGAGTCTGTTTCTTCTCAGAGTAATTCTGGGTGAATAGAAAAGAAATTGAGACCCTAGCCCACTATGAGACTATTTTTTCTGATACTGATTTGTTCTCTTCTTTTCACAAAACCAAAGATAATACCAACTTCGACACAGAACTATGAAACATCCTCTACAAAAATATGGAAGGAGCCGAAAAAGTGAGACGTATCCCACTTTTATGCAAAATGTTTGAATTTTTTGTAATATTTACAACAGTAATACCTCGCCATTTCGCGCTTCAACTTTCGTGGCTTCACTACATTACTGAATTTTTCCTGGGGAATTTTTTTAAGGCGCTGAACCTCGTAACCAGTAACTAATTTTGCTAATAAGATCAGTATTTAAGAAAGCAAAATTTTAATAGGGGTGACCATACTTAGCAGATTTTCACTTTTCGCAACCGTTTCCGACCCCCCATTAACTGCAATAATCGAGGTATTATGTACTGTATTTCATTTCTTCATACAACTTGTATAATACCGATCTGAATTATAAAAAAATCCTCAGAACCAAAGTTGACCAAGTACCAGGAATGTGACACCTACCCCCATTGCAGTGTTTTTCTATTATTTATGTATTTTTCTTTGTTTTTTGTTTAGACAACTAAATAATACCCACAGGATCGGACCTATGACTCCTCCTTACTCCATCATTGGGCCAAGCGCCTAACAAGTCAGACATAGCCCACTTTGCACTTTCATTTATTTCCCTTATAATTGCACTTTTTCTTCCACATTTAGAGCGGCTTGTGTACACTGATTGCATGGGTCTCCAGTTCCTTTTACCTTTTACCTTTTACAGATATTTATTGATCATTGACACTAGAACTAAAGTTCAGGCATAAAAAAATAACAAAACACGTCTACATTCGTAGGCTTTGAGGCTAATGGCGGAAGACAATTTATTCTAGTTGTTATGGCCATTTTAGCCTTCTATTAACAAATACCTGTCTTCACAGTGCAAATGTGAAATTTCAAACATAAAAAGTCTGTGCTTTACAGCGTTTGCAAACAATGAGAACAGTATAATCATCACTGGTTGTGAATTTGACTCTTTCAGTGTTAATGACGGTGCTGGATATCCAATCCATTTTGACTTGTAGTGTTGGCAACCATCATTTATAGGAAATGACCCATAAATATCCTAAAATAAAAGAAAGTCACCTGGAAATGTTCATAATAATACTGATTTTTCTTCTATTTCTCTTCAACTAAGATAGTACCAACTTTATTTTGAACTATGAAACATCTTCAGTCCAAAGGTTGACCTAGAACTAAAATATAAAAGCCGAAACTGCCTTCAATCGTCACTAAATTTCACACCCACATCCTCACAGATGTCTAATAATTTCCAAAAACTGCACCCAAAAAAAAATAAATGTGCTTTTACATCTCTGGTTATAACTTTGGCATTTCAACCCCACAAAATATCTCAACAATAAGCTTAATAAGATTTAATAAATAAGGTGGCAAAGCTGCTAGCGATGATTCAATCGCTGCAAACCATCCATGCCAAATGATATTGTGGTCTAATGGAAGAGAAACATGATCAGTCGCTTCTCTAATTCTAAAAAGACAAATCATCAGCCGCCATTTAATTGTCATGACATGATATTAGACTGACACAATGAGAGCTTGTTTTGGGCTCTGTGCATCTCTGAAAGAAGGCGACGAAAACGTCCTGGAGGTGAAATCCTCGTTTGTAACATTCTCTTCTTCAAAGCTGGGATGCGCTTGAACCGGTGCCTTCTCCTCAGGGTTTAGGGGGAGGGTGACGATGTGAGGCTGACAAACACTAGGCGCTGTGAGAAAAAAAAATCGACTTTTGTCAGATGTAAATGATGAAACGTGTCTTCTTCATTCGTTAACCAGATCAAAGAACAAAGCACTTGTTCCAGTTTGGATTTGTCGGGGGTTCTATACCAGGGACACCTGAGTATAACACATGATTTATTCTTCTTTTTATTAGTTTTATGCTCATGCCTGACTATAGTTTGGTAGATAAGTCCAAATTTTAAAAAAAAACAGTCAATTTATTATAACACTCTATTGCTCAAGCCTGACTAGGATTTGGTAGATGAGTCCAAAAAAATAGTCAATTTATTGTGACTCTCCATTCATAAATTTTCTATAATGTTTTCCTTATCAGGTTTGCGGGGGAGCTGGAGCCTTTGCCAGTCAATTATGGGCATTGCTCAAGCCTTACTAGGATTTGGTAGATGAGTCCAAAAAATTAGTCAATTTATCGTGACTCTCCATTCATAAATTTTCCATAATGTTTTCCTTATCAGGTTTGCGGGGGAGCTGGAGCCTTTGCCAGTCAATTATGGGCATAAAGTGATGGACAACCATTCATCCTACTTGATTTTGGGTCTATTTTTGGGAAATTGCAGCTTACTTCTTGTCCTTTTGTGTCACTTTGTGATGATTTGGGGAAAAATACCAGCCCAGAGTTGAAAGTCAATGGCAGTAATCCTTTTCTATTGGTGAGATGAGACAAGTATATAAAAACATTTTGCCTTTCCATCATTGAACGCAGGTTGAGAGCGACGTGAAGGTCGAAGCGACATTTTACGAAAAAGGTAAACGCAAGGGCCCTTTCATCAGCTTTCATGATGGTAATTATTATTATTTGTATTCTGCAAATGCCATCAGCAAGGTCGCCACATTTTCTTTGCTCTTTGCTCCTGTTTTGAATCTCTTGAAAAAAAAAAAAAAGCAAGCACGCTAGTGCTGAAAGGCCTCGTTGCTGGAGTGCGCTCGCATGTGTTTGAATAATTAGAAGATGAAGTGGCTCCTCTTTTCACCGCAAATACAAGCCCGTTGAATTTCATTCACTGAGTCATTATTAAAGTTCAGTGCTAGCTTGGCGCCAATACAAAAGAGGCGCCGTCGCTGCCATTCGACTGCATTCATTTTCCAAGAACGAGTCACAAACTCTCTGATAATTTGTCTCCATAACATGTTTTTTTTTTTTGTCCATCGGATAAGAAGGAAAGTGCACTTAAAGACACTGGCCCTGAACAGTGAAAAGTGCAAAGTTTGACAACGCTACTTTAAAAGCTAAATGTACGCAAAATGGCCCGTCAAAATACAGTGCAAAACGTGCCGCCATGAAAGTGTTCAATAAACGAGTTGCATATTCCTTGAAAATTAGGGAAACCTCACGGGTTGACCCGATAAACGTCTCACTTACAAATTACAAATTACGTTGGTACCTCTACTTAAGAAATGATTCTGCATACAAAATATTTTGGTTACAAAACCTTTAAAAATGGAAATTACTGTTCCAATCGTACACTTCAATGGATTTCTCCATTGGCTGATTAACAACACCTGTTTTCATCACCGTTCACTGTCACAGAGTTCGAAGTATTTTTTATTTCTTTAGGTTTTTTGAGTGTGATTAAAGCAACTTTGTTCTTTATTTCAAATTACAGATGCGAATGAAATTAATAAGTGAACCCTGTTATTCATCCATGACTGATATTGCAAGGCAAATCCGGCTGGAACTCATCTACCGTCGCTATAAACATGAAACAGAAGGAAGCACTAAAAGTGACGAATCCTTGGAATGGTCTTTCTTTAGTGAACAATTATGTGGCGAGATTGTGACTCCTATAGAGTTCTATTTAATTCAAAGTTGTTTTGAAATCATCATTTGAAGGTGTTTAGATGTGTGTTTATGTGCATGTGTTCATATCTGTTTATGTGCTTTGTCTGTTGCCTAACATTAACTTCCTCCTTACACTTAGGCGCCTGCATAAATAGGAAATGTTTTTGCATGTTTGTTATTCATTTTAATACAATGTACATCATCTGTAGATTTGAGGGTATTTTGAAAGTCATTGATTTTGCATCAATTCCTATTGAGATGCAGGGTAAATCCAATTTACTTACTGTTGATTTGGGGGCAATTGGAAGACAATTCTTGTTGATTTTGAGTCTATTTCTGTGAATGCAAGGACCTTTAGTTTACTTGGTGATTTTTGTTCACTGGCTGCACGGTACTTCATGCATATGTCCATAAAACCAAAGCTTTTCATCTTTTCCCATTCATTCTGATTACCTGTTTATTTGCTTGTCAGCCTTTCTGGTTCAAATGGATTGGACATCTATCTTCATCAATAGTGGGAAAAGATTTCATGAAAAACGTAAGGCTCCAAAGCAAAATGACTGACAGGATTACGTCACGCTCATTTTTTTAAAGAAGAGCCAGAGATGTGTTGGATGGAAATGAGAGTACATTTCCATTTGTGGAAATACATATAGTCCACATCATAAATGCACATTCATATGTAAATTCTGTCTTATATTTGCATTTCAGATGAACACTAAAACGCACACGCGGGTACACGCATGTAATTTGCAACAAAGGCGGATTGAAAAAGCGAGGGGAGGAAAGAAGAAAGACTCTGGAGTGTCGTTAATAAGCTTGGGAATCCTGGGGGCTTTGTGCCGCGTGACCTTGCATCTTGAATGTTTTTCTTTTATTTGTATTACTCTTGTCAGCATACTAAAATATTTCATACCATTTCTATTGCTACTTAACAGAATTTAAAAATTAAATGTTTTTTTTTTATAATCAACGCTTTGGCTGTGATTTAAAATTCAGTTCATTGCCCTAAAATTAACAGAAAGTGACATCTGAATGCTTCAAAATGTACCGTAGAAGAGACCAAAAATCAACACAAAGTCACGCCAAAGTTCTTTGGAATTAATAAAAGATGTTACTTGATTTCATATTTGTTAGGACAGCACATAAATACAAAAAAAATCCCAAATTCATGTTTTTTTTCTAATTAACTCTCTCATATAATATTCATTGGATGTTAAACAAAAATTAAAATATTTCAATTGATCAATATCAATTAATAACAAAAAGTGACCCAAAACTAACTAAAATTGATAGAAAATAAACAGGAATTGACACATGAATGCTTCAAAATTTACCATAAAATACCCTAAATACTTTGCTGAACTAAAACTAAACTGCAGGAAGTTACTTGAAATTATCATAAAATTGAATAACTAACTAGAAAAGACCCTGAACTAACTCATTGCCCACCATTACCAGTGCCAATGACAGTGCTAGATGTCCAACTGGTTTGGATTTATAGGAGAGAGAATCAATTTGTTTATTCGTCCCACCCAGTCCAAATGAATTTGTCGTCTAGTGCCGTCAATGGCAGCCATTGAGTGAAAAAGTGACCTTAAAACGCCCCAAAATGAAGACTGAATGCCGAAAAATATAACGAGACCACACAAAATGTACATCTTTTTTTCATTCTTCCCAGGCGTCTTGCTTCTTTTCTCAACCCCGCCCACTCATTTGCATATGCCACAATCCTCATGAGGTCAACGGCAGGAAAAAATTACACTTCTGAAAAAATAACCCTTATTTAAAAATAGACCACATTTACAGCTTAATCGCCCCCCTTTAAGCCCATTGACTCCTCTGGGAGGACATTTTTTTTGCCTCCCAGAACAAAAAAGCGGGAAGCCGTCGCGGGCCCGTCCGCGGGGGGACCTGTCCCTTCCCACAATGCTCTTGGTCGGGGGGGACGTGTTTTGAGTGGTCATCGGCTGAAGCCGAAGGGAAGATCTCAAAGGACACAGCGATTGAAACAAGTTTCTTCCCACGGGACACACCAATTATTTCTTGGTGGGAAAACATTGGAGAAAAGAAATGAGATGAAAGAACATCAAAACGCTCTATTTTTGGTCGTTTTCGCATAAACACGATTTGAGGAGGACAATCCACGCATATTCTACACATACTTTATAACATAGTCTTCAAACTAAAGGCACTGGGATCAAATCTGGCAACGCAACCACTTCACATCATGTGCCCGCTAAGGCTAACGGGTAAAATGACATTTTTTTTTTAATAAAATACCAAAATTATTGTTAGGAATGTTCATTTATTGTAATCTTTCAACTACATTTTTTTGTTACCATCCAGAAATATCTAAATCTGACCTTAGAATTTAGAAAAACAATTAAATGAAATTTAAAATATTGATTCTTATCCCTTTTTTCTCCTATGTAAATGAATAAATCAAAGGCAAGAATATTTACCGTGCTTTCTTTTTAATTAAAAAGAGCAAAGATAAAAAGTAATATCATTGTGTTCATTATGAAATCTGAAATATAACATATATATTTGCTCTTAAGAGGCTCAACAGAACATTTTCATTTCTACAAAGAAAACGATTGACTACTAAAAGCTGTCAATTAAACAAAGGATTAATTGTGGGAGCCTTCTTGGGTGGGCTTCCGAACGAAACGATAACCACGATGTGGCCAGCGACAAAAATCACCCCTACGCTACGTCTTACACGCCACTTGTAGCTGCGTCCAACCTTCCAATTAGCAAAGCCTCCCAGGATGCACTGCAACATTTGTCTCCATTATCAAAGGTCTCGGGGTTTAGGGGGGAATCTTTGAAAAAATAAACTTCTCGGATGCAATTAGGAAGCCGGCAAAGACGGCGCACGGCGACTGAGCGCTCGAGGATTCCCGGATGGCGAGGATCCCGCCGGCTGCAACCGCTGACTCAGGCCCGCCTAATAAATCATTGGCGCTCGCCATCGATTAGCCGGCCGCCTACTGCGACATGGTGGGACTGCCGCTAAGTTCGCTAAGACGGCGCCAAACCTATTGATCCCAGAAGAAGGAAGAAAATGCTTTTCTTTTCACCCTAGATAGGTCGCCAGTCCATCTTGGGGCACACATTAGAGAATCTGACCCAACCCCGCCCGCGTGTCCAAAAACGCGACTTTGTGATTGGATTGGAGTTGATTTATGATATCAGATTAAAGCCTGTCTTCTTATCTCATCTCATTTTCTGAACTACTTTATCCTCATTAGGGTCGCGGGGTTGCTGGAGCCAATCTTAGCTGTCTTTGGGTTAGAGGCGGCCACCCGGGTTGTTAAGATTTGGATATGTGCGAAAATGATAGGAATTAAATTGGAAAAAAAAGACTGGATTTGGATTTCAAATTAGGATTCCAAGGTTGGCCAATTTCAAAACAAGGGTAAGGAGCACAAATTGGATTAAATTGAGATTTGGATAGATGTAGGAATTTAAAAGAAAAATGACAAAAAATAAATTGAAAATGTATTTGTTCATTTTATGAACTGCTTATCCTCACAAGGGTCACGGGCGGTGCTGAGGCCTATCCCAGCTGACTTCGGCAAAGAGTCAGGGGACACCCTCAATTGGTGGCCAGCCAATCAGAGGACACGAGCAGACGGACAACCATGCACACTCACCTTCATACCTAGGGGAAATTTAGAGTGTCCAATCAGCCTACCATGCATGTCTTTGGAATGTGGAAAGAAACCGGAGTACCCGAAGGAAACCCACTCAGGCCCAGAGAGAACATGCAAACTCCACACAGATGGACATGACCTGGATCTGAACCTAGAACCCCAGAGCTGTGAGCCCGACGCGCTTATCACTCAAACAACCGGCCCGCCCACACTACACCATTTGGTGGCTATATTGCATTGCATATATTTCAGTATTAAAAATGTAACATTTTTCACCAGATGACTTGCGAATCTCTTTTGAATAGCTGACATTGGCATTGTATTTCTATAATAATTGGATAAGCGGCTTCATCTGTAAATTGTGTAAATTGCTGCATAGAAACAGGGTCCAGGAGTTGTTGTTTTTTTTAAAGAGGGCTGTGGGGGTAAATGCAGGTTTTGCAGACATAGTATAATTTTAAATGTGTCTTTAATGTCTTAATTTTTGTTTTTTGTTTGTTTGTTTGTATTTGCTAGTGATCGCTAAAGGCCATCACAGTCTAAATGGATTGGACGTCCATCACCATCAAGCAATGAGGTAAAAGAAAAAGTTGAACTGAACAGATTAGTGTCGTTTGGAAATGAGTGCAAGCAATTAATCAAGGGTTAAACGGGATTAACTTTACATGGGATTTTAGCGAATTATGAACACGAGAGAGTTCAGACCTCCGTTAAGATGAAAAATAAGTCAGTTTTGAATCATCATATGAATTAAGTGGAAAAGAAACAAGGTCTTTTTTCATTCATTCATTTTTTGTTCCACTTTTCCTCACAAAGGATGCAGGGTTGCTAGAAACTCTCCCAACGAACTTTTGGCAGTTAAGCGGGGGACAACACCCTGAATTGGTGGCCAGTTAAACACAGGGCACAAGAACACGGACAACCATTCATGCTCCCACTCATACCTAGACTGTCCAATCAGCCTACTATGCATGTCTTTGGGGTTTGGAGGGAAAGCAAAGTACCCAAAGAAAACTCACACAAACTCCACACCGGGGATTGAATAGAATTTGAAATGATAGAATTGACCTTGTTGACTGCCATTGATGGCAATGGACATCCAAACCATATGGACTGGACTTCCACTGCTGACACCCAATGAGGTAAATTTTATCAAATTCCAAGAAATTATATTCAGCATGTTTTTGGCGGGCATGACCAGAGGTAACATCTGTATTAATAGAATATAAATGTTTCTGTTCTTTAATTAACATTATTCATTTCTAATTGTATTGAAACATTGTTACCTCTGCTTACAAAATGAATTGATTCCAGAAGGGGTTTCGTGACTTGGACTTTTCGTTAGTTGAGACACATTTTAGCAGCCAAGTGGTTAGGATTTGATGCCAGGTGAAATTTCTCTGTCTGGAGTTGGGATGTTCTCCACGGGCTAGTGTGGGTTTTCTTCGGGTACTCTGGTTTCTTCCCACATCCTAAAAACATGCAGTGTAGGCTAGTTGAACACTCTAAAGTGCCTCTAGGTATGAGTGTGAGCATGAATGGTTGTCTATCTGCGATTGGCTAGCTCTCGGTTCAGGTTGTGTCCCACCTGGTGCCCGTAGTTAGCTGAGATAGGGTCTAGCACCCTTGTGAGGATAGAAAGTAGCAATGTCAGTTTTTTCAAATATCATTCAGCCCTTGATTCAGTTAAAAATCTTGGCCAGCACCCCCGCAACGCTCAGCAGGGTGCTTTGTTAGGACCCGCAAGGACAACAACATCACTACCAAAACCCCAAACCTCCGCACCCCCACCCTCACTTGGCCAATTAAGCCGAGGGGACCATTGAGACCCATCATACCCAGACCAGGTTCACATTTGTTACATTACTGCTAATATCTTTGGAAAAGAAGACAAAAGAAGGGAAAAAGGCATTTGCTGATTGAGAGCTTTCAACCCACAATGGTGGCGTAATTGAAATGGCGGCCTGAGGCCCGACGGCCTTTTGTCATATCTTTTTAATTAACTTTCCTTTTCTGCCACGCGATGGCAGGCGGCGATACGGCCGAAGTGCACGTTGGCGTTTTCTTCATTAATTCAAGCGTCTTGGAGAGCATTGGCCTCATTAAAAATCTGCCTGGCGAACGAAAACCAAGTGCTTGGCTGTTGACATCATCGCGTGAGTACTAAAGAACCCTTTTCTGGATGACAATGATGATTATTAAATCATCAAACAAAAAGGGTGTAATCATTTACCACACAACATTAGAATATGGTGTGCTTATAAAATAGGGCGAAAATTGAAATCAATGCTCCTTTGTTTTAAGTTTCTTTTTTGCCAATTGTTTTTCTTTCATTTCTCGTTCTTAAACAGTTTAGCTATTTCCTTTTTTGACTGAAAAAAATAATCGGTGTTTCTTCTTTATATTCTATGACACTATTTTTTAACACTTTGTCCAAAAGATGTCTCAGATCCGATCAAATGCAACGCCATTTTATTTATTTCAGCATTCACTGGCGCACCGGAAATAGTCTGGGGCTGCTTTCCTTAGTTGCCAGAGCTGTTGCGGTTCCATATTCATATTCATATATATTAGTGTGTTTGCCGTCATACCAGGTGTATTGACCAAAGAACTATATATCTCAGCATTCACTGTGGAGTACATTTTCTATGGGGAAAATAGTAAAGTCAGGGGGCGCTTACCATAGTTGTGTAAGCTGTAGAGGATGGTGTACCCTATCGACTGATTTATTTTATTTTATTGTGATAACAATTTTAGTATTGGTCCATAGATAAAGTGCACTGGATTATAAATCGCCCTGTCTATTTTGGAGGAAATTAAAGACTTTTAAGTGCGCCTTATAGTTGTGAAATTATGGTAGTCAATGTGCACCCACTGTTTCTGGTATTCTTTTCAAACCATGTGTATCTATCATTGTCAGTCCCTAGTCAGTTTATGTACACCCAGGTCCAGTTCTGGTGCGCCTTGTCCTCCCGTATATTTGGGTTTTGTTCTTTGCTTTTTTATTTTTGTTTTTTTTCCCCTGGTTTTCATATTAAGTAATGTTTATTTCAGGGAATAAGTTTACGTGTTTTCTCGCATATAAGCCGTATTTGTAAACTAAAAAGAATGTATCAAGGTTATGGCTTAGACTTACAGCGTTGCTATATGCTTTTTCACAAGTAGATGTTGGCAAATTAACATTATTAAGATTTGTTGGTATTACTTCTTCATGATCTTGACCCAAAGAATAGAATTTTAATTCATATGGTATCTCAGAAATACCATGTGCGGTGATTTTTCTTAAGATTTTCCCTTCAAAGTAGTACATTTGTACTCCCTATTAAAACCATGAATATGGATTTGAAGATTAAAAATCAAGGTGCAGCTTATCTGTGAAAAATGTAAAATTCAAGGATTTATTTTAAGGGTGCGGCTTATACGCGGGAGCGGCTCATACCCGAGAAAATACGGTATGTTATTAATACAAAACTTTACTGCATATAATTTCCCTGTATTTGCTTGGTTCCCGGTATTTGGGTATATTCTCCTCTTACCTCAAATACAAAATCTAACACCTTTTTTACTTTCTTGCCATAGATTGTACTATCAGTCTCAAAACAGAGTGGCAACAGTATTTATTTGAGCCGGAGCTTTTACGAAAGATCAGATTTTTTTCCAGAATGTTCTGTATAATACATTCCTAGTGAATGTATAGATTAATCAATCTAGCGTTCCGGATTAGAAAAATGGATAAAAACCTCTTATAAGAATGTATTTTATTTCCTACACTTTGTATCTACACTGTAAATGTTACAAATAAAACTGAAAGATTCCCTCGGAAAATCTAAACGTGTAATTGATTTGGACTCAACCTTTAGCAAGAGAACAAAATCAGAGTAATCTCGGCGCGTATACATTAGTATTGTGCGTGAAACGAAGGCGAACACCGGCTATTTAGCGCTAATGTCGATGCTGTGGAGGCGTCGCACGATGTTTGGCGGGATCAATAAAACCTGCGCGAGGACGAGACCATAGCGGCCCGCCGGCACAAAGAGCCGCTGACCTTTTGTTGGTGAAGCCTCCCCCCCCTCAGCACTCTTTTGTGCCACATCAATGTTGTTTTCCCTGTAGGAGCAAAGGCCTCGGCGCAAAGAGCAAAATAATCACCGCCTTCGCCAAAAGCCGCTGCGTGAGCAACTGATTTAAAGCCAACGTTACGCCGGCCAGAAGGTCGCTGCACCCAGCTTGTTACGTGAAAGGAAAAAGAGACAAATTGGTAACAAAAAATAAATAAATTACTAAATAAATAAAAGAAACAACAACGGTTGATGCGGTAAATGTGTTCTAGCTGGAAATAAAAGTTGCTTTGTTTGCATCCAATGTTTTTGTTTTCAATGATTCACTATTTACTTTAAATTACTTTAAGTTGATGCTACTACTTTTGTTAAAGTCTTTTTCACCATTTCCCAGAAACCATTTTGTGCTAGTCCGCCAGACAAATCAATTTCTACTTATTAATGCTTCTATGTACGAATATATTGAGCTTACTAAAAACCACGCTGGGAAAAATACCAAAGAAAATCCAAGTCATGAAACGTCAAATGAAATCAAATACTGTACAAAACGTTAACACACTTCCTGTATCCAATAATTTATTTTTGCGGTGGAGCTGCTTTCCCATTGGTTCCCAAGACCTTACCTAGAAAACAGTGTGCACCAAGAGGAATGCTAGAAATAGGGGCAACCCGCAGAGTTTCAGCGCAACCTGCCGACGAAAAGCTCCTCTTCTGGGCACTTTTTAATCTTTTTTAATCTATCTCTGATCAGCTCTACCGGCGGAGAGTTCCTTATTCATGTATCTTGGATCTTCGCTCATTACTGATTTGTTTAGTGAGTCTTTTGACTGTGCCTTACAAAATATGAAGTTGTTGGTATTTACCTGTGTACGTATGTTTATTCAGTTGCCATTCACAATTCCACTCCATTGGAAAATGTCTTTGCATTTCTTAATTTTAATGGCATAATAAATAATTATCGTAGTTTGTTTCTCTTTACCTACAATTAAATACATATTTAAAACAACATGGTGTACTTATATAATTTTAAAGGGTTTAGGGGGAGTATGAAATATTGTGGAATGAATTAGGTTAATTTAATGTAAAATATAACAGTCCGGTGATAAGTGGTTAGCACGTTGGCCTCACAGTTCTGGGGTTCTGGGTTGTAATCCAATACCCCCGCAACCCTTGTCAGGATAAGCAGTTCAGAAATTCAATGAATGACTGAAATGCAAAATATGTTTCTACTGACAAAATATTCATATTAGGAAATCACTTCCTTTGAGAGGTGGTCAGTAGGTCCACTTCACCATGCTGATATCTAGGGATCAATCCCCGGGTTGGGTATGTCTATTTACTTCCACATACCAAACACATGGACGGTAGGCTAGTTGTACTCTGTAAATTACGTGTCAACATGAAAGGTTGTCTGTTTTCTTGTGCCCTGAGATGGGCTGACCAACAATCCAGGGTGCCTAAAGTTCATATTTGTCTGTTCCAGCATCTTCTATGTTAGGGGATGCCTATGTCTTTCTCGCAGTATCTCCCTTGCGTAAAGATATCTACGAACACCGGCCATACGGGATGCATTTTTCTTGCATTCATCTGTGCAAAATTAAGTGGAAAACAATGAGTCCAAAGAAAGCTAATGCAATGAAGACTTGAAAGCCGTGGTGGAATACATTAACATATTTGCCTGGGTTATGGCACAACATAGTTAAACCTTTTTAAGTGTGTGTGTATCATAATGTAAGTTAATTTAGGTTCATTTTAAAGGTCGTGTTATTGTTACTTAAGACCATAATTAGGTGTGTGTTACCTTGTGAGTAGGTGGTGAATTTGAACAAATATGTTCATTTCTATGGGAAAATTGATTTGAAGTACGAGTAAATTGACATACGATGTCGGTCCCGGAATGCATTAAGCTTGTATCTCAAGGTATTGCTGTGCAATTTTTAATTCAGATGTGTTTTCTTGCTTTGTATGTCTGGACATTAGTTCTACTGTGTTTTAGTGAAAAATCGATATCTACAAAAGGAGTCTCATATGCAATCAAAAAATGAAATTTCAACACTCCAGTCAGAGTTATAAAAATAAATCGTAGCTGTGAAAATGGCCGACCTCTCCTTTTATTTTATTTACCATGAAATTAATTGACATATTCTATATCAAAACAGCCTTTCCGTATCTATAGGCTGGTTTTGTAGCCCCGCCTACCCATTTGGCCGAGGATGGGACACTGATGAAAACTAATGCTCTAATTTGCTTGCCATATTGCCACCTGACTATTAGATTTTTGCCCTTTGTCCCTGGCCGGCGCAATGCTCGCCAGCCAGCTAACATAATTAGCTTCCCCCGTTGTTGTTATTGCTCGCTGTTGGCGCCCAGGGGACACTTTTCATAATAAGCCGAGGAAGGCGAGGGGGTGGAAGAAAACCCAGGCGGCTGCTTTTATAGTTTTATAGTTGCACTTTGGCCATAACTTAGGATTTTTACTTAGTTAACGCCTTCAATGTCATTAACAATGTTAGACGTCAAATCCATTTGAACCGGGATGACCGGCATTGAGTGTTCATGTTTCACTGCAATTGACAGCAATAAATATCCACTCAAATTTAATTGCAGTTGATTCAATGGTTATTGGGGTAGGAAATGTTACATTGTGGCCAAAAATGGCTTGGGTTTATCTGTCTTAAGTATGTTCGTTGCCTACACATTAAAGGTTTCTCGAATAGTGTACCAGGTTCAGAAATTAAGATGAAATTTAATCAATCTTGAATTTAGAGAAAATACATCCACTAAACACCTGACTTACAAGATCAAAAATATGTGGTTAATGAGTCTATTACAGTGGTACCTCTACTTATAAATACAAATTGTTTTGGTTAAAATAGGACTCAATGGTGGACCAAAAGTGTACCAGTATTAAATCCTCACTTCAATCCTTTCATATGATAAATGGTGAATATTTCAATCGATTTGCTGGTGTAAATGTAAGATATTTATTATTCGGATGTTGATTTTTTTCATTTTCCTGAGCTTGCTGGCTCTCTTTCTCTTTTTATTTCCCGATTGTTCACTTTCATCTTGTTGTGGTGACAATGACGATAACGTCAATGAGTCTTGAATACGATTTCTCTTTCTGTCAAACCCCCTTGCCAGATTTCAAACCATCAAATGATTAATTTAAATTTAAACCTTTAGTTTTGTTTTGGATCTGTGTGAATCTAAATCTATTATTGATTACTCAAAGACAGAATTCTGTCATTTAATTAGTTGTAAAACCTCCCAATAGTGTGACGTTAAAACAAATGTAGTTTGTCCATTGCAATCGGTTGCAGCTGCAGAGTTAAGAAAAATAAAGAAAATGTATTCAAATCAATGGCACTAAATGAGTTCATTATCGGGCCAGCGTGCCACTAAACTTGGGCGAGATGCAACTTTTGTGACTCCAATTAAAGACATTGTTCGGCCATTACAGCGAGGAGACGTCTCTAGCGCAGAGCTGTAATTGACGCCCAAGTACAGGCTCGTAGCTGTTTCCCCGAGTCGAGAAGTGACAAGCCGATAATGAGATGGCTAAAAGCTTGATCTTGAAAATAATTACCTCCTTTTCACCCTGGCCTCCTCGCGCTCATCAAAGCTTGGGACTGAATAAACTATCTTCACAAAGGAACTTTTTTTTCAAACGTTTTAAAACTCCAAATCTAAGTCAATACTGTTTTCAAATTTCGGCTTAATAATTGCCGTTTTACTTCAAAACGCTAAGTGACACTCCATCGGGATTAATAGTTAGAATATTCAATTTTAGGAAGGGATGTTTATTAAAACAAAATGAGAGACTTTGTTTGTCTTTTAAGTCATGTTTTTTTTTTTTATATTCTTAGCGGCTCTACTCATTATCGACATGTCAACCAAATCTCATTTTGCTATTTGAATCTGTCTTGAAATTCCAAAAGGCTTCCATTCACGAAATGAAGTCTAAGTTATCTGCTTTAAAAGCTGTCCTGTGTCTTTTCAAGCATGGTATCTTAAGACTTTTTTGTAGATCTAGTTGTGATAAAGGGTGGCCCAGCAGAGGGGTCCTGGGTTTGATCCCTGGGGTTGATAGGCTACAGCACTGCCTGTTACCCTTGTGAGGATGAAGCAGTTCAGAAAAAATGAATGAATATTTATGATAAACCTGTTTACCAGATTTTATGTTACATAAAATCATTTTCGGGGCTGAATTTTATTTTATTTTTTTAAAAAAGGTTCAATCCTTGGTAGGGGCTGACCTTCCTGTGTGGAGTATTAGTGTGAGTGTGATTGGTTGTCCTGCATAACCCAATTTTATGTCCCGCCATGAATACGCATGGTGGTATTAAAATAATATTTTTTTTTGCCAATATTAATACTTAAATTCCTTTTTTCTTTTAATTTCAAAATTCATTCGTTCATTTTCTGGACCAAGGGTCACGGGTTGGGTGCTCTAGCCAATCCTAGCCAACATCTGGCGAGGGAGACCCCAATTTGGTTGCCAGCCAATCACAGGGCTTGAGGAGACAGACAACCATTCACGCTCACACTCATACCTAGGGGTAATTTAGAGTGTTCAATCACCCTGTCATGTATGTTTTTGGAATGTGGGAGGAAACCGGAGTACCCGGAAAAAAACCCACACAAGCCCAGATAGAACATGCAAACTCCACACAGGACGTTCTACCTGGGATCGAACCCAGGATCCCAAAATGTGAGGGTGAAGCACTGAACACTCGGCCGGCGGGCCGCCCTTATTTCAAAAGGAAACACTTTTACAACAATTGGATATTAAATGAGGACCTCAAAAATCATTCCAAGAGCCGAAAATGTAAGACTGCTGTTAAATATCAATATGATAAAAAAAACATTGAAAAAAATCCAATTCAAGCATAAAAAGGTTTAATCCAAATGACTGTTAGCTATTGATTGATAAATGCAATTATGATCGAGTTTATATTATTGACCTTTTAATTTGAATTCATACCAGAACTGATAAGAAAGCACGCTCAATGAAAAAGGTCAAATAAACATTAGAAATCTTATTACATTTGTTGTTTTTATGTACCCTCTGAACCTTTCCCCTTACAATTTATTTTTCTAAATGTTTGTTTATTTTTCTATCTTTTTTTTTTACCTCCTTGTCAGTTTAAAAGAACCAATTCCTGCCAGAAATGCAACGTTACCTGCGAGTAGATCATTACGACGAAAATGAAATACAACCCAAACAAAAAAACTGTGCAAATGTTTCTGGGTAAAGCGAATGAAACAAAAGTGATTCTATTAAAAAGCCATCTGAGCGTGAATAGAAATAATGATTTGACGCGTTGGCCGCGAGTCTTTTCGGAGAGTTGTTTTCTTTCCATACGTAGAAAAACATAAAACGTGTTACCCGCATAATGAGATTTGGGTAGGCCAGCCTGGGGTGTTATTTGTGCGCGATGGAGGCGGTGGATAACACCCGCCGTCTCACCGTCATCACCCCAGGATATCAAACTGCCGCACAGATTTTTTTTTATATTTGAGGGAGGCGACATTCGACAGTCAAACAGGAAATGGACAGACCAATTTCATATGCTGGTGCCCGAAAAAAATATTGACAGGCGGACTAAAAAAGTCCATCCATTTCCTGTGAGGGTAAGACTCTGCCAACGATCACCAATTCTATCATAACTTTAATGGACATAATATTGAGACAAGTCCAAACTATGTCCTAAGAGAGTCACTTTTAGGAAAATATAAGGACTTTCCATGTTAATTTGTTAAAGAGAGGATCAGAATTGGGTAAAATCTAGATCAGGTTGAATCTGGACAATTTTTGGTTCACTAACTTGGCTTAGCAATCAAAATACATAAATATCTTAACATATAGTACATTTTTGCATTTTTTAACTTTAGGTTATGTGACCGAGTCGATAATCTCCAAAAAAAAAAAGCCTTGAAAGCAAAGCAAGCATCTGAAAAAGACATCAGAGAAACCTTTCAAAACGAGTCGTGGCTTGTTCGGTAATTTAAAAAAAACAACAAAAAAACACTCAGTTGTGAGGCATGGAGCAGACAGGAAGTTCTTATTCGAAAGCCACGGAGGAATACATTAACATTTTTGACTTGGTTATCACATAAGGTGGTTTAAAATTGGTCTTACACTAGGCTGAAACCTATTTTTCAGTGTGTGTGTGTGTGTGTATAGTAATCTAAATTCATTTAAGTGAAATTCAAAGTTTATGTTATCTACGAGCGCGTTGCCGTCAAGTCTCTCTCTTAAGTCCATTAAATAACTACTATTTCATTGGTTTTCCTTGAGGGCAATGCAGGTCAAATCAATTTGCCTGAGAGGGTTGCCAGTAATCATTCAATCAATAACCCTTTAATCCTAAAATAGATAATTTGAACATATTTAGGTCAGAAATATTACTAATCAAAATAGCTGTCAATTTCTATTTTTAATTCTATTATCCACTGCAATAAAAAAAATGAAACATATACGCTATTTCACATTACGTTTATGGAGTTGTGGCCATAAAAAGGCGGCCATCGTTTTGACAGACAAGACCTTGAAGTGTCCGAGGTACATCGAAGTACTGCAAAAAAAAATGTATCATTAATTTTTCTTTCTAGTTTATTCTTCAAGCCACAGGAAGTCGACGGCATGTGGCTTTGCACATTTGTTCTGCTCTCTCTGGAATGAGGCAATCAAAAATACTCTTATATTTATAAATCTAAAAAATCTACTTTAAAAAACATCCACTCAATTTAGACTAGATAGCGGATCGTTGCTTATTAGATATCCACTGCTGTCGAGGGCACTGGATGGGGGGGGGGGGGGGGGGGGGGTGGAGGGATTTCTTTGTGAAGGAAAACCATCCATGGCATATTTTTGAGACTTATTTAATATAGTCATTATTTAATAAAAGCATATGAGTGCATTTCCATAACACAAATGATAAGATTAAAATTCAAATAACCACTAGTTAATTGTTACTCTGTTAATAGATGGCGAATTAGAAAACATAAAAATGTTTCTCCATTTCAATATCCAGTTTTTGGTGGGTGTTTTTCAGAGAGTTAATGCGTTCCGGACTAATTTACTTGTATCTCAAATCAACGTTTCCCATCGAAATGAACTAAAAACAAATTAATCCGTTATTAATTTGTTTTTAGTTCATTTCGATGAGAAACGTTGATTTGAGATACAAGTAAATTAGTCCGGAACGCGTTAAGTTCATATCTCAAGGTACCTCTGTACTTAGAGAAAATCCAAACACTCTAAATTGCTCCTAGGAATGAGTGTGAGTGTGATTGGTTGTCTGTCTGTTTGTGCCCTGCAATTGGCTGGCCACCAATGCAGGCTGTTGTCCCCCGCCTACTCCTCACATTTGGTTGACTGGGCTAGGCTTCAGTACACCCACAACCTTAAGCTCTCACATTTTTATGGCTCAGATAATTAATAGATGAATAAAAATGCCCAAATCCTACACTTTTTTTACATTGATTTGGAATAATGGAAAGGCACTGTTTAATTGACTTACTCCACCTACTGTTTAAAATGAGAAGTGCAATGTAGGCTATATTTAAGCTTCTTATTCGGGCTTATCCAATGAAATGTGTCCTGTGGACCGTAGTTTGTGCACATCAGCTTTATGCGCTACGTTTTCACAATTATTAAAACATTGACAGGGCGTGGTGGCGACTTAAAGGCCATCAGTTCAATTCTCCACAGCTAAAGAAAAAAAAACAGAAAGAAAACAGTGTAATTCTAATGCGCTTTATGGAGCTAATGCTGGATTGATTGCCAACTCCGGGACATCCTTCAAGCAAATGACGGCGGCTTGAAGGGAATTTAAAAAATACAGCAATAATTACACGTTGGCCGCCAACTAATTAAGACGCTGTGAACTCTATGGCCCTGCTCGTTGCTCACGGTGATTAGTGCACTCATATTTTGCCGCCAGCCAGAGAAAAAATGAAGTCCACGACTTCAGACGCGTGATGGCGGAAATAGAGAAAAAGAAAAAAAGCTGTTGCTATTTCCAAGTCGTCATGCTAATCGTAAAAAAGGCGGAACTCTGTCTGCCAAGAAACATTAATATTTTTATTATTAAATGGATGAAATCATTAGAATAGTTCCTCATGCATATCATATTATTAATATTAAAAGATTGTGAACTATAGAGATGAGAACACAGTGAAGCCTCACCTTTTATATATATATATATATATATATATATATATATATATATATATATATATATATATATATATATATATATATATATATATATACGTAAAAATAATTATTAAGTAATATGTTTTAAAAAAAAAAGAAAAATTACACTTGACTGACTGGGGTTTTCATAAGTACTATATATTCTTTTCTTTATAGTAAATGCGTATATATTTGCCATTTTTATTAAAAAATGTACCGAATTTGTCCAAGTCTCTGTCACGATCCGAGCTAAAGTCTTCGTCATCCCGAATCTGCGTGGATTAAGACATTCTCAGGTGGAGCGCTTCATCCTTCACGTCTTCATTAAAACCCGAGATCGCTTTTAGCTTCATGGCTGATTTAAGCAAATCCTCCATGAAAAGCTGTCTTTGAGACAACCCACACTATTTTTCTGGTTTGAAAAAATGCAAATAAAGTCGACTCATTGGCGACCAGTGATTCCAATAGGTTTCCGTCCACTTGAAATGGAAGGCTCGGATACAATCTGGTAAATGCAGATCTAGTCATAATAGTCCAATTTTCAACTCCTCCATACTCTACCATTAGAGATACAAAAATGTCTCAAGTCCCTTTCTCTAAAGGAAGCAAGCCATTTTGGTTGAAACCCTGGATTTCAGGTGAAAACAAATAAAGTTTGAGTTTAAGATTTGGTTTCAAAATTCAACCCCTAAAAGAATAAAATTTGGTAGGCTTGTTTATTATGTATAGACACACAAAAAAGTCTAAAGAAGCCATCTCTTAAAATACACTGCAAGACTGGTACGGTATAATAAAGGCATTTCTCTTTCCCTGTTTTCACCTGTCCTCTAAAGATGAATTCCTCCCATCTTTTAAACTATAAAATTGTATCTGAAAGAATCACAAAATGAAACAGAAAATAAGAATATAATAATAACAACAGGAATCTATCTAGTCCATAATGACAAATAGCTGCCATAAAAGGAGGCCTGTACTGTCTGGAAGCTACACGCCGAGCATTTAAGGTCATTTCTTTCCAGGAAAAAGTTCCAGTCTTTTTTGCAATCTCGTGCACACGTGCCTTCTTCCCAGGCGTCTGATTTTCCATCGAGAAAGTAAATTTAGAACGCAGCGGTCGGGATTGGATTCCTGAAGAGAAGAAAGGCAAAGTTGCTTTTATTGGACAAACGCTCCACCATGTTCCCACAGGCAAAGAAGCCAGCCGGCAGGCTTTGACTTATGAGGTGGCGGCCCCCTCCCATGATGCTTTGCCGTACGACGGAGAGGAGGGGAGGGTCCGGGGAGACCAGTTAGAGTTGGCGAACGACCTGTACCTCGGCCCATTAAAAGTTTGCCTCGCGGCTTGTGGCGCCGCAACGACGACAACAATAACAACAACAACAACTACCGTTTCCACCGACTACCGGCTGGCTGGCCAGTTGCCTGATAGCCATCCTGAGAAGCCACATTGGGGAAAACAAAGCGGGGCTACTGCGGGGCCCTCTGGGGGTTGAAACCGAAAAGATCAAGCATGCTACACAAAAATAAGATCAGAAAAAGGAGCCACGGATTGGAGCTAGAGATCTCCCTAGCTTTAATCTCTACCTAAATGAGTAATTAACTACTTGTTGTTATGATCAAGGGGGATCAGGACAAGACTGAGATGAGACCAAGACCTGTAAAATCCATTTTTGTACTCATATCCTCCTGACTAGAAGGAAATATTGTCCAATCACATTTATTGGGAAATTTCCCAATAAATGTGAAGTAATTGGAATACTGCAAAATAAATGTGTTGTCATTGGAAAGCTCTGAATGTTCTCTATAGAGCTTTTTTTGCTCTATAGATTCTACTCTAGGACTATATACTATACTCTAGGAGTTAATGCGATGAGATATGTTACAAATGTCCTCTACAAAGGACAAATTTTAACTACTGGTAGTCTGCAGGATATGTTTTTGATGTTGGAATGCCAATGAATTAATGAATGATGGTTCCTTTTCTCTGTTTTGTTCCTTTATTCTCATTCATTCATTTTCTGAACAGCTTTATCCCCATTAACGTCGCGGAGGGTGCTGGAGCTATCCCAGCTGACTCCGCGCCAGTGGCGGGGGACAGCCACAACCAGGACAACAACAGGGACGGACAACCAGGCACACTTACACACATACTAAAGGTAATTTAGAGTGTCCAATCAGCCTTCCATGCATGTTTTTGTAATGTGGGAGGAAACTGCAGTACCAGAAGGAAACCCACGCAGTCTTGCCTGTGGAGAATATGCAAACTCCACAATGGTGGACCGACTCGGGTCTGTTCTGTTTCCTTGAGTTGAAATGGAAAATGTTTGAATTAATTAAGAGTGTCGCCCGCATACTTTCCTGAGTTTACTGAGATAGGCTATCTATGAATGTGTGTGTCTGATTCTGTATTCATTTTCCATACCTATTATCCTCACAAGGGTCACTGTTACTAAATAGTCCAACTAGTTATTTGCTGATGTGGAACTCTTGCAATTCTGAAGCGCAGGCTTGGCGGAGTGGATTTTTGCCGACGTAAATCCCGTCTGCTAGACGGACTTCATTAAGAGCAAAAGCGACGGATGGAATCTGCGCCTCTGATCTGGAAGGTGCCACGCAGGTATTTGCTTCAGCCCAGCCCGGCACTAACTTGCTAACTCGGGATTAGCGGCTGGGCCCCGTCAGCTAACTTTCTCACTGGAGGGGGTCGACGTGTCAGGAGCTGGCGCCTTAACTCTGCTTTTAGGGATTTTGGTACCTTACCAGGTGGGCTACACAAGCCACTCGACTCTTTGAGTTGAGAACTTTTGTGGTGCAGTGCAGTTCTAATGTTAGGGTTATTTAAAAATGTATTGATAATTTTTTTGTTTTAATACATTTTGAATATATATTATTTCAATTATTTTTTCCGTTTAATTTGAGTATGAAAAGATCTCAGCTCATCTCATTATATCCATAATTGGTGGCCAGGCAATCGCAGAGCACAAGGACAAAAACAACTATTCATACTCACATTCATATGTAGGGGCAATTCTGAGTGTCCAATCAGACTCCCATGCATGTCTTTGGAATGTGGGAGGAAAGAGGAATACCTGGATATAACCCATGAAGGCCTGGGCAGAACATGCAAACTCCACACAGGCTGAGCGACCTGGATTTGAACTCAGGTCCCCCACTGTGAGGCCGACGCGCTAACCACTAATCCGCTGGGCCAACCATGTGGAAAGATATTTTTCAATTTTTTTTGTTGATGCTGTTGGATAGTATGTTTTTCCCCCTATTTCTTTATTGATTTATTTAGGTTTAACAGTTTTAAATATATATTTAAACGTTCTAACTTACAGTATATATATGTGAGTGCGAGTGGTCATCTGTTTCTCTGTGTGCTCTATGGCGGCCTGGCGACCAGTCGAGGGTGTCGCCTGCCTTTTGGCTGAAGTCAGCTGGGATAGGCTCCAAAAGCCCACGCAACCTTACGAGGATGCGCGTACAAAGATGAACAAATGATGGATTGATATGTGTAGTTTTATTGTTCTTATTTTTATTTAAACAGGTTGCATTTTTTTTAAGATATGTGTGTATATATATATATATATATATATATATATATATATATATATATATATATATATATATATATATATATATATATATATATATATATATATATATATATATATATATATATATATATATATATATATATATATATATATATATATATATATATAAAGTTTTAAATCAGTAACCCCTCAGATTTTTAAATGAAAACATATTTCTTTATTTACTTTTAGTTTATTTAACTATGTTGGAAATGTTTGATTTTCACTTACTATTGACTTGAATGTTGATTTTGGGTCAATCTGTTGATTTTGGGGGCATTACCGAGTCACTTACTGTAGTTTTTTGCTCAATTCCTGATTTTGGTCAAAGATTTTTACCACCAATGGACAAATACAGAGAGAGTGAATTGAAAAATAACATTTATTTACTTGTTCTAATTTTCGTGTAGGGTGTTCAGGTGGGGCTAGTGGTTAGCACTTCGGCCTCACAGTGGGAGACCTCGTTTTGAATCCGGCCCACCTGTGTGGAATTTGCATGTTCTCCCCGGACCTGCGTGAATTTGCTCATTGTACTCCAGTTTCCTCCCACATTCCAAAGACATGCATAAATGGTTGTCTGTGTCCTTGTGCCCTGCGATTGGCTGCCCACCGATTCAGGGTGTTGTCCCCCGCCTGGTCCCCATAGTTGTCTGGAATAGTCTCCAGCACACCCCACAGCCTTGTGAGGATAAGCAGTACGGAAGATTATTGAATGCTGCTCACCAATAAAACACGGGCAGAGGAGTGAAGGTCGCCAGGGGGGCGTAATTTGGACACTCCTGTCTTGGAAGAGTTCAACCAAATTTTATGTAGCTAAGTGAATTGGTGAGTTTCAAAACGATTTAGGTGGAAAGACATTTTGTCGGGTCTACTGATGATAGACAGGCCAACTAAATATCATCTTGCTCAGTGTAAATGGCTGTGGGGGCTGTTAAATTGAATGTTTTCCCAGCGTCATCAGTGATACTTTTCAAAAAAATATGCTGGAATGTTAATGAAGCTTCCTCCATCTCCTCTGCCATTAGTGGCTCCTGGCGGCGAAGATGCACGCTGGGAGAAGCGAGCGGGCGTGACGCGGGCCTGGCAGGCCTTTGAGCAGCTGTCAGGCGTCCTCCTACGCTTCCCGTGCTTTCACTTTTAACTCATTCGCTTCCATTGACGGCGATTGTTGTTTGTACTGCTGCTCAAAAGAATTGGACAGTCTGGTCTGTCAATGGTACCGATTCCTTATCGTTGACAATGACTATTATTAATATGGGTGAGATAGTTTTAAATTAAACGTTTTTTCAATGGTGGTGTGTCCCTATAGATTTTTTTCAATGCAAAAAGGGTGCAGTAGCTCAAAAAAGGTTGGGAAACACTGTGATAGAGGACCAATAGACATTGCAACTTTGACTAAACACGGCACGTTCATGGACATTATATCGTCAGAAATGTATTGACGCAATAATGGTGTATTGAAGTCTGAAGATGTACGTCGACCCTAAACGCCAAAAGCATCAATTCTGACGAAAAAGCTAAAGTAATTAATGCCAAGTCTTTATTTCCAGCAAAATGAGAAGGTGTTTCTCGTCCTGGCGACGAGGAAGAAAAACACCCGCTGCCGTTGACCTGAGCGCATCATTTTTCCGCAAAAGTCGATTGGCGACTGGTCTTTTTACGACACTAACCACCGGCGATGCGGTTACAGAGGGCCACTATGGGAAAAATGATTGCTTTTCAGCAAAGAATCAACGCAAACACCGGGTGCTAATGCTTCCGCCGCACCGAGACGAGCGTATTTAATTTGCCCGCTAAATCAAATAAGTTAAATTAGAGAGCGCTCAATCGAACAGCCCTCGGAGGGCGAAGGGCGGCGCGGAAAGAAAACAAACAACAAGCTATTGAGGTGGCCAAGGCGCTCTGTTACCTGGAAACCAAACGCGCGTGCACGAGCTGCAAAACAGAGCTGGGCTTTACTGCTGCAAAAGAAGCCGAGGACCCAATCAGGCGGTCCCAGCACCAGGCCTTGGGATCACCGAGCTCAGATGGCTAATTAAAGGCGGCCAATTACGACGCCACTCTTTTGTTTGCTTCTCCAATGAGCTTCGTGTGTCAAATTGGATACCGGTGGGCTGCATTTGACCATTCACACTGCCGGATGGTTTCGTCCGCTACGTTCAGAGGAAATCCGGGGATTCCAGACACGGCGTTACTTCATTGGCCGCTATTGGCGGTGATATACGGACAACATCTGCTTTAAAAATAAATGAATTGCCTTAAGTGTGTAGTATTTTTATTGGATTTAAATGCTTTGTTTTGGACTTAGGAAAAAAAAGACAATTAAAAATTGGATGAAAATCAATATAATACAGAGGATAATGTGGATGAGGATTAGGGCCATTATTTTATTCATTTTCCATACCTATTATCCTCATGAACCTATCTCAGCCAAATATGGAGACCAGGCGGGGGACACCCTGAATTGGTGGCCAGCCAATCGCAGGGCACACGAAGATGAACTACCATTCATACTCATACTCATACGTAGGGGCAATTTTGGGAATAAAGATGGCTAAACTCTTACATATTTACATGTATGCACTCATACCTCATTGTATTGTCTCTTCAATAAATTTAGAGGATTCAACCAGCCTACCATGCATGTTTTGGAGATGTGGGAGGAAACCGGAATACCTGGAGAAAACCCACACATGCCCAGGAAAAACATGCAAACTCTACGCAGGAACATCAGAAACCCATTAAGAGATTAAAGCTGCGATCAAAAAAACTATAACACCAATGCGCTACCCACACCGGATTAGTATGGATATTTCTCAAAGTCCGAATCCCCAGAATAATGAAAAATCTCACTCTAAAGTCAAAATCTTGGCCAATTTAACCAGTAGATTTAATTATTCTGAGAATAACATTGAAGTCAAAATTCTAAAATTAAAAATTTTAGTTAAATTCAAAGTCTTCTCTGGGAGTGGCAACAATACCAAACATATATTATTTAATTTCCCTGTTTGACACTCACCTGCATGTTAGCCAGCAACCTCCATCCTGCTATTTTTTAGGGCCATTTAGCTCCTGTCCAATTAGCCTCCCACCTTGCCTGCCGCCCACCACACATGTGCCTCATTTGTGTTTGTGCGCTTGTTATTCCTGCTGGCTTTGTTGGTTTATCCACGGTGAGAGAATGAACAAATAATAACTCATAATTGCCACATAATGGCGTGAAAATGAAAATGCCTCCGCAGGTAGGCCCTCTAATGCCTGGAATGTTTAATCTAATT
This sequence comes from Stigmatopora nigra, assembly GCF_051989575.1. Taxonomy (NCBI): domain Eukaryota; kingdom Metazoa; phylum Chordata; class Actinopteri; order Syngnathiformes; family Syngnathidae; genus Stigmatopora; species Stigmatopora nigra. The sequence goes on from NC_135521.1 coordinate 3,136,139, forward strand.
TGACACGGTGGCTCTTACGAGCGTGGTTCATTCGGTCGTGTATTGACTAGGGCTTGGTGGGTAACTTCTTTGTGAGGAGTCGGATAAAAGGACACCACTTTTTGTAAAACGATGCCAGTTTCCCTATGTGTGAACAATGTGCTATTTTAAAATGGCAACAGGTTTGTAATTCAACAGTCACGTTATGGTACCACCCCACTTTTTGGTAACACTTTGTTTGACAGTTGGGTTCTCCTCAGGTGTTTACATGCATTGGTGTGGCTCACGTTTACTCCACGCGGATCCGACCTGAGCTATTGGCTTTTTCTTTCATTTGTTCCACATCCATGGAGTCCATTTTTTCCACTTTCATCCTTTATTGTGATCTGCCCCCATGTGGATTAGCTACTGTGCTTCTCTTTATACAAATAGATTAACAAAACATGTGCAATAATGACCTCACTCAAGCAGGTGGGACCAGTGAAGCTGTGTTTTCCTACTTGTGACCAATAAATATCTGTGAATAAGAGTTAGGGATTAAAAAATTGGGTTGTTAAGATTCGGATATGTGCGAAAATGATAGGAATGAAATTGGAAAAAAAAGACTGGATTTGGATTTCAAATTAGGATTAAAAGGTAGGCCAATTTCCAAACAAGGGTTAGGAGCACAAATTGGATAAAATTGAGATTTGGATAGATGTAGGAATTTAAAAGAAAAATGACAAAAAATAAATTGAAAATGTATTTGTTCATTTTATGAACTGCTTATCCTCACAAGGGTCACGGGCGGTGCTGAGGCCTATCCCAGCTGACTTTGGCAAAGAGTCATGGGACACCCTCAATTGGTGGCCAGCCAATCATAGGACACGAGCAGACGGACAACCATTCACGCTCACACTCATACCTAGGGGTAATTTAAATTGCCCAAGCAGCATACCATGTATGTTTTTGGAATGTGGGTTGCCAGCGTTAAACATTATATTAAAACATTATTTTTAAGAAAATAAATCTTTAGAAGAAAAAGGCATAGTCAAAGTCCAATTTCAAATTAAAATCGAGAATGAATAAATGAACGAATGAACACACGAACAAATGATTGAATGAACGAATGAACAGACGAACGAATGAATGAAAAACATACATAACATACATTGGGTGGCTTAGCGTCTGAGTGGTTAGCATCACAGTTCTGGGCATTGTGGGTTCTATCCCAAGTCGGTCCTCACTATATAGAGTTTACATGTTCTCCCTCAGCTTGTGTGGATTTTCTCAGTGTATTCCGTTTTCCTCCCACATCCCAAAAATATGGAGTGTAGGCTGGTTGAACACTCTAAATTTTCCCTAGGTATGAGTGTGAGCATGAATGGTTGTCTGTCTCCTTGTGCCCTGCGATTGGCTGGCCACCGATTCAGGGTGACACCAACTTGGGGTCAGTAGTTAGCTGGAATATGCTCCAGCACCACCTGCGAGTCTTGTGAGGGTAAGCAGGTCAGAAAATGAATGAGAGATAACATACATAAACAAATAGAATGGTTAGGAATCAGGTTTTAAATTACTATTCCAAGCCTGGATTTAATGTTTCCAGAATGGAAAAACATTAGGATTCCAAACCTGTATTAGATTTTCAAAAGCAAAATACCATGTTCAATTGGATTGGGCATGTTTTGCTTTTAGAAGGGACTTCATTTGCTGGTAAATGAGCACCATCATTACTACCAGCCTAGAGTACATGATTGGAATTACAACAGTCACTTTATTGGTAAAGCCGCATTGTCAGTCATTCAATAAAGGGCCATAATCTACCATAAAAAAATTACATCAATTTTCATGAATAATGCCGTGCCTCAGTCATGTGATTTATGCACCACGCGCTCGGCGGTCAAAACACGCTTCCTCATTCGCCCGTTTATGTCGCTGTCTCCGCTGCTGTAAAATGGCGACAGATTTGTGATGAAACAGCCACTTTGTCATGCAATGCATGAGCAGAGGTAAAGCGCTCTCTGGGAGTTTATCGCCGCTGTTGCCTCGCAATTTCAAACTGCTTATTTATAACCTGTCACTCAAATTCCATGCACATGCTGACCTCTCTTACTGTGATACTATTATGGCTATCATTGTTGTTATTAGGACTGTGTAAAAGCTCTTTGGTAGGTTAATTTGAATAAAAATGCTTGAAAAACGTGTTGATTTTGGCAAATTTGTATATACTGATGAAAATGTATCAATTTAAAACAACACTTTATAACATTTAAACACCACTAATCCTCGTACGCGGCCTGACGGATGAGTAGTTAGCGTGTCGGTCTCACAGCTCTGGAGTCCTGGGTTTGAATCCAGGTCGCTCCACCTGTGCGGAGTTTGCAAGAATATGAATTCATAATCAATATTCAATTTTTTTTATCTATATAATGGTTATATATCTGTCTGTAATATTAAGGCTGACAAATCTATCAGTCTTTTGTTTTGAAAAAAAAAATCCTATCATGAGATGAATATACAAACATCTAAAAGGGTAACTCATATATGTCAGATGAATTTCACATAAAAACACGTTTAAAAAATGATTGAGACATGACATTTCTTGACAATATATTATAAAGATATAGATCATTTTACAATAATTTGAGAGACAGGTTTGAGTCAAATGTATCTACCTACAGGTTTTTCTAAAGGAAATAGACGTAAACAATATGCCTCCTCATTAGAAACGTTAGAAAGAAGCAACAAAATCTATTGGTTGATTAAAATAGTTGAGTATGTCAACAAAATCTGTGTGAAAGTTATTGTCCAGTTTTTGTTAACTAAAATGGGTTTTTTGTGTATTTATTGTTTGATGTCCACTACATTAATTACAATCGTACTGATGCTTTTTTAAATGCAGTTTTTGTTAAAGAATACAAAATTGGATGGACATGTCAGTCAGTACTTGTCCCACGAAAAACTCTAAAGAAGCCATGTATGAAATTGGACAGAACGTCAACCATTTTGCGCAATTCCCCATCTGTAGTAATCCTCGTCTTGTTTATACTTTCCCAACGGCATAGAATTGACAACGGGATGGAGAGAAAATGTCCAAAGTGTCTGCAACCAAATTACCACAAATGGTCGAAAATGATTCAGGCGATGCACTACAGTAAACGTGCTGTTTGAGATGTATGAGCGTGAATGGCATGCCGAGGTAGAAAAAAAAAAACACCCCTCAAAAAATGACTGGCTCTAATTTCCTGGCTCATAGACTACAGAGTGAATGGAAGCTACGTTCTTATCAGCAGGAAGCGAGATTTAACATCCCGCTTTCGCTAAACGCGACAGCCAGGAACGTTGTATTTTAAGACACTGTCATCGTTTTTCATTTTTTTTAACATGACAAAATTGGGCTTTCAAGACCAAGTTTGCTGTTAAACTTTATCATATATACTTTTTGCAATATATGACGGGATTTGTTGCTAGTAACCCATAACTTATTCACTTCCATTGACATTTATAGACATTACATTCTTTTCAACTGAGGTAGGCACGGAATGGACATCCAATTCAGTTTGACTAGGGTGATTGTCCTCCATCCCAGTCAAAACTAGATTGGATGTCCATACCATCAAAGGCAAGCAAGGAATTAACACATTTCAATACATATTTTCGGCGATTGTTCGATTGTTCGATCCCAACAGCCATCAGGTCTCTGAACCTGCAGCAACACGTGACGTGACGACTACACATATCCCTACTATGAAATTAAGTCAAGTCGAATTGAAGAAACAGGAAGGTCGTTTGGTGCAGATCTACCTTCCACAGGATGACTGAGGGAGGGTAAGTATAAAGACTGAGAGGTAAGTGATCCATCTTATTCTTGTTGGCATCGGTGAGGCAACTTGTAGTCGCCGGAAAATGGCGCTCAAGGCGGAGAGCTAACAAGTATGAATATGTCATAAATAAATGTCATAAATGTGTCTGGCCTGGGAAGACGAACTTGTGGAGAAGCACTATACAATTTCGTCATACGCTGCTGAGGGTATGATGACTACTAGGCTTTTTGTCAAGTCAATGATGACGACAATGCCTATGTCTGATTTTCATTTCATTTTTCTGTGAGACCTCCCAGTTGAAAAAGATCTGATGTCATTTATGGGTCCTTCCTATTTTTTCGGCCATTTCAGGTTATTTCTTCTTCATGGGTCATATGCTGTAAATTACCTCAATTAGCAAAAGTTGAGGTGGCCCGTTGGTTGAGTGGTTCGCACGTCACCGTCACAATGGGGGTTCAAATCTAGGTCGGTCCACCAGTGTGGAGTATGCCTGTTCTCCCTAGGCTTGCGAGGGTTTCCTCTGGGTACTTTGGTTTCCTCCCACATTTCAAAGACATGCATGGTAGGCTGATTGAACACTCTAAATTGCCTCAAGGTATGGATGTGATTGTGATTGATTGTCTGTCTGTTTGTGCCCTGTGATTGGCTGACCACCAATTCAGAGTGGCCTTTGACTCTGGCCTGAGGTCAGCTTGGATAGGCTCTGGCACCCCCTGTGACATTAGTGAGGATAAGGTGGTTCAGAAAATGGGATGTGATAAGATGGTGAAAGTTATTTTTTTTGTCGAAAATAAATACTACCAATGAAGAAACACTAAGAGAGTTAGTATTTAAGAAATGATTTTGAGCTATATGTAAGATGAAAAATGGAAAAGTGTATTGAATATCATATTTGGTATGCATTCACTCATGTGTTTCGGGGGCGCAGGATCCTATTCCATCAGACAATGGGCAGTAGGCGGGAGACATCTTGGAATGGTTGCTAGCCAATAACAAGCTAAAAGGAGACAAACAACTATCCACGCTCAAACCCAGAGAGAATTTAGAGCGTTTTACCCTGCATATTTTTGGGATGTGGGCGGAAACCATAGTATTCAAAGAAAACCCACGAAAGCCCGGGTAGAACATGCCAACTCCACACAGAAAGGTTTGGACCTGGGTTCGAACCCTCCATTTCAGTACTGTGAGTAAGATGTGCTAACCCCTCCAACAATGTGCGGCCTTGAGTTTAAAATTATGGCATTAGGAGTTAACTTTGCGTTCTTCTATGCTTTGAGCTCTGTTAGTTGGCTGCTTTTGAACTTTTCTACTGACCCCCCCGAGTAGCTTCTTTTTAATGCTCATGAATGCTAATCACAAGCGCGTCGACGTGTGGCTGTTTTATACAAATGGTTCAAATCAGCATTTAAACCCGTGAAGCTGGGCTTCCTCCTTTTTGTACGCTATGTGTTTGCACACTACTTATCTGCGGTACGCTGCTCTCTGACCCCCATGACCCCGTGAAAGGGCGGCGGCCTTTCCGATAAAAGTGCCCGGCGTTCCACGGGTCGAAGGTGGTGAGCAGTGGGCCGATGCAAATGAGCAGCGTGCCCTGCGATAAGCGTGACGCTAATCCTTCACCTCTACTTCTTTCTTTTTTGACATTGCTCAAACCTTCCACGCTGTTACACTTTGTCGCTTCAATGCTTCCTGCCTTGTCCAGTACTTTAATTCCAGATGTTTTCTAATTTAAAAAAAAAAATTGTAAAGAGAGTCAAATTTTACATGTAAATGCAATTCCAAGGTTCCTAATACTAGCCCCAAAACCATTTAAAAACAATAATATTTTTTTAACATAAGAAAAATGGGAGAAAAGAGAAGAATTATATTCATTAAGTCATTAATATCAATAAGACATTCAAAAACATTTGGAAGGCGAGTCTGTAAAATGCGCAAGCTGTGAGCATTCATTTATTTTCATACTGCTCATCCTCAAAAGGCTTGTGGGGGGTGCTGGAGCCTATCCCAGCCAACAATGGTTAGCAAGCTGGGGACAGATCACTGATCCAAATCGTTCTAATTAATTAATTTTAAAAAAGTCAAATATTTTTGCCGTTCAATTTCAATGGTTATGGATGTATGTGAGTCTTGAACACACTTTGACAAGAAAAGATCATTTTATAAGGGTGAAAAAATCCATAACAGCATAACTTTAAAAGTGGAGTTGGTGGCCATTTTGCTGAAATAAATGTTCTTGTATTTGCTGTGTTGTTTCCCCTTTTGCTTAGCAGTACTTAACCTGCTGCTCTCATAGTTTAACCCCCAAAAACGTGAACCAGCACAACCCGACACTGGGATCTTAGTGTCTTCTTTTTCTCCACGTTTTTTTTCCCTCCTGCACACAGAGATTGTGAATTGCCAGCTGCTGCTTCCCATCTGGGTGTAGTTATGGATCTTATTCTCTCCTGCAGCAGGACGGCAGATTATTAATCAGATTCATAAATAATAAAAGATGGCAGCGGTAGCGGTGCCCGGCGGGGCCCGAGTGATGGAGAATAAGTCGCAGAGAACAATATTAACACTAAGCCGGCCGGATTTATCCGGAGCGAGCCGACGCGCCATCCGCACAGATGCTAAATCAGCTCAGGATTCGGCGAGAAATTAGCATGAGGCTAATCCGGCCGCCGCCAGACGAAACCAGACGGAAAAGGTTTTCCGTCACGTTCTCGCTCCAAGACTAAGAACTTTCATTTTGCCAGTATTAAAAGCAAAGTAAACTCCGGCTCTGACCCATTGGGATTTCGGAGGGGACACTTATAAAACTAATAAAGCTCTGTTCGAAAGGATTTTAAGAAAGGATTTGAAAACTAGTGGGAAGGTAGGAACGAGTGGAGTAATTGTTTGAACACCTGGAAAGATCGAAAATAGCGTGCCTCCACTTGGGACTGACGGGAGAGATTTAGCATTTGTTCATGGTGTCTTAGTGTCTTTCTTCGGTGTCAGAAAGTTTCTTCAAGGAGTGTCAAACGCATGGCCTAGGGAGCAGATTTGGATCACTTATCATTTTTGCAGGGCCCACAATGATAAATCACATGCTTCTGCTCCGGGTTTTTCGCTAGAAAAGTTAAAAATCTGACATTTTTAAAGTAAATAAAAATAAATATGTATTGTTTCCTACTTCAATTGGGGATACAACTGGGGATAGGGGGGATTAAGGTTTTATTTTTGGTTTATTGACTACTATCATTACTGGATTGGCCCGAATATAAGATGGTAGTTTTTTGCATTAAAATACGACTGAAAAAGTATCGGTGGTCCTAAATTCGGGGTATAGACATTATACCCATTCACAATGATAGATGATGCCAGATATCTTTAAATTGAAAGATGAACACTGATGGTTATTGCAATGTGGTTGTTTTATCACGGTAGATTGGTTAATTTACGAATTAACAGAAGACATTCATTTACAAATGTGATTGCACTTAAGTTTAAATATTTAAATGATCAAATATTAAGATAGACACATTTTGCATGATTTGAATGAGGCAAAATAACATGCTTTTTCTCTCAAATATTTGAGTTTTTTCATTTAATAAAGGGACAATACAAAGGCTAATTTCGACCTTTTGTCCCTTGTATCGGTTGAAGATACACTCAAGAAGGCAATACAGAACAAAAGACAGTAAGCATGGAAACAAAGAAGTAGCATAAGTCTAGGCAATTTTGTTCATCCAGCAGCCAGACTTTAAGATGATCGGCAAAGAGGTTCAGAGACTGGAGTTCATGTATCATGTGGTTTGGCTAAATGTATTTTTTTCTCAAGGGAACTACACTGTCTCCTCTAGAACCAGGTCTTGTTTATCTGTTAGAATTTTTTTTGTACAAATTCTTGCAATGGAAGACAACCTTAGTGATGGAAGATTGTGTAAACTAAGATGGCATAAGCATATTTAACGGTATTGTCCCAGTTAAGGCTTTTGTGTTTTTTTAATATCTGACAGTGATGGTACATTTCTGGTTTTCTGTCCAATACTTTCAGGTACTATATTATACTATATCACCACTATATTTTACTGCCGTATAGCCTAAAAAACAACCGATTCCATTGGCCACATGCCATTTATCACTTGGTTAAGGCAGTGTGTTGGTATTGTACCAATTACCAATACAACATTATTAGCCTTTTCCAATAAAACAATTGAATTAATTGAGGGAAAAAAACTATGAAAATGCTGGCAGGCAAAGTTACGAAAGACGTACATCACCTCCGGTAACACTATGGTTTCCTTGCCAAGATCGAGATCAGATTAAAACTTTTTCTTAAAAAGAAAAGGACTATGGAGTGGCTCAGCAAAGTCCAATCTATAAAATTCAGTAAAGTAGCTCCTGAGATGATCGTCCGACTTAAAAAGCCATTGCGGATTCTTTTTGTCCAACTGAGCGCATCCTTTTCTCTCCCCTGCGCGTTTTTCTTTTGTTTAATTTCTCCTGTAAACGCAGCCGGATTAATTGTGTTTTCTTTGGAGTTGGAGCCCCATCCTGCACACCGCCGCTTTTGTCTCTCAGGAATGCCTCTCATCATCTTTTCATTAGAGTACCTCTACCCTTATCCATTATTTAGCCCAGCCGGGTGTGTATGCGTGCGGAGCCCACAACCTGTCGCTGCAACGCATTCGGCAAACTCATTAAAAAACTATTAAAGCCTGATGAATTTGTGTGATTGAGGCGTTTGCCTTTCTAATCTGATCTTCTGATGAAACGGTGGCAGCGGCAAATGTCGAGAGGAGCATTTGTTTAACCTGTAGAAGCCGCGGCTTTCATTCCTTGCTGTTGCTCGCGGTGGAACATGCACGTAATGTACCTCGCCGCTCTCGTTTACTCGAAAGCAGGTGTCTCCAAACTATGATAGCTCAGTTTTTATTGGACTGCAGCAATGGATTATCATTGAATATGGTTTACAAAAGAAGCTTAAAATCAGTCTAGATTCTGTTCATATTTCAGTTTTAGTCGTTTTTTTGTTTTATATAAATATAAACATAAAGAATAATTGGATGGAGCTGGTCGGTTTTTCCGAGCCACTCGCGGGGGGTGCTGGAGCCTATCCCAGCTGATACCCTGAATCAGTGGCCAGCCGATCCTAAGGCACAAGTGCCTACAGTGCTTTTTTTTGGAATGTGGGAGGAAACCAGAGTACCCGGAAGAAACCCACGCAGGCCCGGGAGAACATACAAACTCCACAAAGATGCACAAGATTTGAACCCAGAACCCAGGCCAACGAGCTAACTATTCCCTCCATTAGGCCGCTCTCTGCAAAATTAATTTCAGTGATTTAATAAAAATGTCGATATTAATGCAGTCAAGCAATCGCGACTCATTACATGCAATCCATCGTAAACATCCGATTCATCTATTTTTCATGTTTTAAGTGTAAAAGTAATAGTAAATTGTATACTATCCTTATAACTCAGGAGTATTTTGTTACTTGTAGCCCTTAACTAATTCACTGCCATTGACACTTCTTTTCATCAAATGTCAATTGGAAAGCCTGGCATTCAATTATTACATTTCACTGCTATTGAAGGCAATAGACTGCTAACCTTATTAAATCTGGGATCTGGGACCCTCCTAGTCAAAATGGATTGGACGATCATTTACTTATAGATAAGGTAGAGGTAAGGGCTCGCGATTGACTGATAGTTGGCGACCTTTCCAGTCAAAATAGGACAGCAATCACCATTAATGGCAACCGATGAGTTGATTCTTAAAAAAAATACATAAAAAAAATAATAATAATAATTTCACCAACCTTTTTCTGAAAGGCTCCGCAATTCTCTCTTGTGCTTTTTTAATTTACCTGATGCAGTTAATGCTCTAATTTGATTTTTTTTCCACCAAATCCCTTACTTTTGGATTTTTTTTGTGTTAGCTCATCCGCCATACATCCATTTTCTCTAAAGCCTTATCCCTCTTATTTTTTATTAATTTTTTTTCCCTTAACCCACTCACTTTTTTGTCCAGTCCAACTACCTATTGCCCACTTCTTGTTCTCACTTTAACCAAGTTCCTCTACTTGTTCTCCATTGTATTTTATTCTGCTCAGTCCCGTTTTTGTTTTTTTGGCCATGCCCACAAATTAAATAAATTTCACTTATCCTCACCAGGGTCACAAAGGGTGCTGGAGACTATCCCAGCCAACCATGAATTGGTTAAAATTGAATAAACCCCATAAAAATTAAATTAACATGAAATTAACTGTGGTTTGTCCTCAAAATGTCAAAAAAAATGTGTTGCGCAGACTCCAGTAGACTCTTACTGAATTTCTTTTATTCATTTTCTACCCTTTTTTCTGTCTATCTCAGCTGAACACTCTTTGGGTGACGCTTTCCCATGGAGACACATAGCAGGTGTTTGCTTTTTTTCTCTTCATCAAATCCTCCACAGGGGAGAGTTGACATGTTAATTGATGCTTTGCTGCCTTTTTCCTTCTCTCAAGGATTCACTGTGATCCTCCTTTTCCTTCTCCTGGCAGTGATTTTTGGGGCGTCTGGTGTGATCAGAGCCGCTTTAAGATGACGAATAGAAGATCATCATTGGACTCAAAAGAAAGAAAAACCTCGTAGTTCTCCTCCTTGAACTCGAATCATATAAAAATATATTTTACAATCAAAAATATTAGAATTTCATTCTTATAGTAGTACAACGTATGCTTCACATTTAAGAATTTTACAATATTTGACTGAAATATCGTTTTTTTTTCTTGTAAAATAACAAGTTTGATCTCTTTATTTTACAACATATTTTCATTACATTCAGACTATATTCCTGCAATATTTGTAATACTATAAAGTATGAGTATAAAAAGGGTATTGCAATTTCAATTTTGTATCATGACTTTGTTCTTGTTTTATTACAAGGTAAGACTTCATTCTCGCAATAACATGATTTTAATCTCATAAAATATAACTTTAATATAATGATTTCTCTAACCTCGTAATATTATGACAGAAGATTTAAATTGCATCATTTTACAACTGTTCTCATGGGCCCTTTTCATTTTCTTACCTTTTTTTTCTTTTGGTGCCCCTAATTTTCTGTTGTATTGGTCATCATCCTAACAATTATTTTTTTCTTCAATAAAGTCAAACTTTATTTCCCCTAGTTTTTAGGATTCATACTTTAACCCTTTAAAGCCCAAATTACTAAATACTTGACAGTAGCATAAAAAAAATTATACAATGTATATGATTTGTTATCAATTCTTGTCATATTGCTATTATACATAGGATTTTACCAAAGGAAAAAAAATCACATTACTAAAAATTCATGAATCAAATATTATTTGTTTGGCCATATTCGTTTAAAAGATTTTTTCTTGAAATGTTTTTTTTTTATATAATTTACTCAATCATTCGTGGCATTGTACATCCAATCATTTGAAGTGGGAAAGCCAACAGCAAATGACCATTCATGTATTTTCTACTCGTCCTTGAACACTTTAATATACTCAGAAAATAGAATTTGGACAATTATGTCACCCGCCATTTCATCGACGACCAAAATCCTTTTTGATTCAGTCGAGACCTTCTTTAAACTTCTGCTAAGACTTAATCCTATCTTAATTTTGCATGTTAAACAGTGTGATTTACTTGAGTCATATTTAAAGGTCCAGTAAGGTCAAATTAAAATGAATACATTGTTAAATCGGGCAAAAATAAAGACTGTTGTGAACATAAGTGACAAATTGAATGAATGAATAAAAAAATTAATTCCTCTGTCATTACAATCGTACATGTTTGAACCATCCGAGCCAGAATACAATTCCATAGGAAAATTGCATTCATTTTTTATTATTATTAATACAACTTTTCTCATTTCAAGTAGGATGAAAAGGGCTGTACTAATTTTGACGACGTGGGCTAAGAACTACTTTTCCCGCGTTTCCTAACGTGGCTTATTCCCAGTGTACCGCCAATCTTATTTATCAAATAAAGAGCCAATGAGAGTGAGTGTGGGCATGCGTAGGTGGCCAGGCTCACCTTAATGCTTACACCAGTTTGTGATTGGAACAGTTGGTATTCGAGTCACAAGGAAATGTGGCGTCAAGTCGAATCAAGCCACAAGTTTATTCCGAGTCAAATCCTGAGGTTACAGAGACAGCTCGCTACTTTGCGCGTTTCGGTTATTGCTGCTTCACACTACGACGCAGATTTTTTTCTGGGGAAATATGTTTTCATATTTTCTATTCATTCATTCATCTTCCATACCGCCCATCCTCGAAAGGGTTGCGGGGGTTGCTGGAGCCTAGGCCAACTGTCTTTAGGCGAAAGGCAGACTACACCCTAGACTGGTCGCCGGTCAGTCGTAGGGCACACAAAGAAACAAATAACTATATGCATTCCCAATCATGTGGAAATCGAGCCGGCATCTGGCGAGGGAACCTCTACAGTCTACACTCTACACCATGAAGCGGCTTATTTTTTCAAATTTTTTATTGATTTATTTCTTTTTTAAGTTCATAAAGATGTGAAAATCCATGTTGAAACTCTAGAAGCCACTCTTTTTATGAAGGTTAAATATGGGTTGACGCTACTTTTACTTATTTTCACTTTTCGAGGGGGGCTCCGACCCCCATTAACTGCGATAATCGAGGGATTACTGTATACCGCATAATTGTGTTGAGTCGCAAAATTATGGATGTCAAGTCACAGGGTGTTGGGTCGAGTCATAAGTTTAGGTAGAGTCAAGTTTATTTGATTCACAAGGTTATGATGAGTTGAGTTAGTCATGGCATTTTGAGGTATTTTATTATCATTAGATAATGTGTGAAAAAGGTGTGACAAAATGGATTCCAGGAGATGTGGGGAGGCACAGTGGTCCACATGTGATTGTCGAGTCTTGAGATTATATCAAGTCAGGTCAAGTAGGTAGGTAGAATCAAATTGATTTGAGTCACAAGATTATTACGGATCAAGTCGAGGCATGAGGTTCTGTTCAGTCAAGACGAGTAACAAGTTTGTCAAACCACTGAGGGTCAAGTTACAAGTTTATCGATGTACATCAAAATGCTCCAAAATATACTGGGAGTGACCCAAATTAACTTGTTGCTTAAGGTAGGCAACGAGTTAATTACGGTCAGTACAATTAATTTGTGCTAAGAGAGGGGTTCCCGACCCCTGGGTTAGGGTTAGGATTATTTTCAAAGGTTATTCCCAGAGAGCCTTACTCAGAATTTAAAAATCAGAATACAAGAAAATGTGCAAATTTCAAAGTCATTTTACCATTTTCAAATTACAAAACATCTCTAAATTATTTTGACAACATTGTCACGCTGTTGCTAATCAATGAATACTAATGAGTATCAATGAGTTTTTTATATGTATCGTATCTTGTGCTGACCCGGCCCATCAGTCAAATTTTTAAAGTCAATGTTGTTTTATTTTATCGTGATAACAATTTTAGTATTGGTCCATATTTAAAGCGCACTGGATTATAAAGCACACTGGATTATAAAGCGCACCGGATTATAAAGCGACCTATTTTGGAGAAAATTTAAAACTTTTTACCGCGCGCTATATAGTTGTGAAAATACAGTACCTCAGTGTACACTTTTAAACCCCTTTTATTCTATTTTTTATCAGTAGCAGGTCCTCCTAGTTGAAATCAATTTGACGTTTATCGTCGTCAAACCCAGCCGATGAGTGGAACGACACCAGTTTTTGCAAATTATTTTTGAGCCCGCTGAGTAATGGCGGCATAATAATCCCTGCAGGTGGGCCCATCCGTCTAATCTGGCCAAATTAAATGAGATCCGTCACAGGCCCGCTTAATGGCCGCTGCAGATTGTGTGCAAAAATCTGCATTAATAATTCAAACACCGCCTTTTATTATTCATGTTGGTGCCTTTAAAGGGCCGGCGGGCACTTTTTGCAGAAGGAACTTTTTTTCCCGCGGGGTACGGCCGCCACACGTTCAAATGAGAGTGACTTTGTCGACTTTCTGACATCTCAAGTGTGCACTACAGTGAAAGTATGACCCAGAAGCCTGGAACATGAAATTTGCTCTGAATAATGACAAGACCGAGAAAAAAGTCTCATGAAAGCAGCCTAGAAAAGTCACGTTGTAGGGTCAATCTGGCAAAAAGGCCTGTTTGGGCAAGGGGAAATATTGTACAAATATTTAAAATCTCCCTAGAGCTTGTAGTGGGCTTTGGGTGCTCTCACAGTGCGTTGAAATGGTGAAAAGTACCACTGAAATTGAGTCTTGAGTTCTTTCTTCGTTGAAATTCCGCTATAGTCATACCTCTACTTACGAATGCCTTTGGGTACGACCTTTTCAGGTCACGAAAGCTTTTTATATGATCATGAGTATATCTTTCATACAAAATGGGGATACTGACCATTTTTAAAGGGTTTAGTTGGTAGTTGTGTGAGGACCGTGGAATGAATTAGAGAATTTACATGTAAAGTACTGTTCTACTTACAAAATGTTCAAGTTATGAAAAAAAGTTCTGGAACCAATTAATTTCGTAAGTAGAGGTACAACTGTACATGAGTCGCAAGAATTACATAGGAGGCTAGGGGGAGCCATCGATGATGCGCAGTCAATCGGCGCAACATAGTAAAGGATCAGTGTAAAATATCTTGCTGTTCATTATTTATTTTTCATTTTTTTGATGGTTCTACTTCACCCTAATGAATAAAGCACCCAGTATTCAATGTGTTAATAAATCAATGATGTTCGACCCAAACCTGTTCAGCATTTGTAAATTTCATTTTAGGTAGGATCATACCATATTTTCCGGACTATAAGTCACACTTTTTTTTCCATATTTTGACTGGGCCTTTATACTCAAGTGTATCAAAGTTTTTTTTTTTCTCTGACCCCTGACTGACACCATGTTACTTTAATTTTTTTTCCAGCTATAGTCATCTGAAAAACTGTTATGCTAATATATGCTTAATTAGCCTGTTTTTATTATCCATTTTACTATTGTTACTTTATGTATGCTTGTTCTCATTTGCTGCCAAAAACAATAAGATAATTATAAATGTAAAATAATAATAAAGATAAAAAAATGCCCTCAGAAACTTGCGACTAATATTCCCATGTGAGTTTTAGATTGATTTTTCTACTTTATTGTGATTTTTGTCTGGTGTGACTTATGATGTGAGTTATTGTCCAAAAAATACGGAATTTTGATGGTTCCATCACGCCTTATCCAATATATCATATTGAGTGCCCTAGTCGGGTGTTTGAGATTTTCTTAAACAATATTTGGACTCCATGGATTTATCACTGCCTGATCTTTTTCAAATCCTTCGCCTTGAAAATAATCAGTGATTTTTCATTTTTGCGTTTTCATTTTTTTGCCTCAATTTTCTCTCTTTTCTTGATGCTCCTTCATCAGATAATAACACTTAGATTAGTTTTTTCAGCAGTTATATAAATATTCATAACATTCAAAGCGACAGCTTCTACTTTTAAGATAACTGGGATAACCATTAACATTTTGCCATTACACAAAGCATATCATCTAAAGCAGCTAATCATGTAAAAATGTAAATTCTTCCTATTGGCCTGATGAATTGTTGAATATTATGGAACATCTCAGTAAATTTATAATTCTATGATTCATTTTCTGAACCGCTTCATCCTCATCAGGGTCGTGGAGTGCCAGAGCCCAATTTAGAGTGTCCAATTGGACTACTACTATCATGAAATTTGGTAAGTGTGTTCACCACAAGCAGACCTAGAAACCTACCCTAATAAGTGTTTGGATGCTACAACCCAAAGAACACAGAAAATCCATCATTTTGATCTAAAAGGGTGTTTTGAAGCATCTCTGGCCAGTTTCTTTAAGAAAAACTATTATTACTATTTACCTCAGCAGAGACAGGAACATCATCAGGGACCCATACCACCCTGGTCACAATCTGTTCCAGCTGCTGTGCTCTGACAGATGCTATAGGTTCCACGGACAAATAGGCGTAAGGACAGTGTTTTTCCCACATCCATCAGGACTCTAAACTTGCGGTAACACGACACACAATCCCTTCTGTGTAATAACTTAGGGGTGAGGTAATATGAAAAGACGTTGGGCGGTGATCTGCCTCCTACTGGCTGACTGAAGGTAAGTGAGAGAGAGTGAGAGGTAAGTGATGCGCTTGGGGGGTGATGCGATGTATCCATCACGGCAGAATGCCAAATTACGTTTCCAAAATTATCACTTACTTGGATCTTTTGCCAAGAAAACGCACCTTGTAGAGAAGCACTACCCATTTCGTCATATGCAGTTCTGGGTATGATGACAATTAGGCTTTTGTCGTTGATGATGACGACAAAGCCTATGTCCGGTCCGATTATTAAACTGGTCTCTAACACAGATGGATCGACTCAAAATGGTGAAACATTTGAGTTCTTGTCATTGCATGCGTGAAGAGCATAATGATGACGTTCCCTTTCTCAATTGGCCTTCCAGTTATCTGAACTCCATTATACATTCACACAGTACTTTCTTTCCAGATTCTTTGAAGGACGAGTTTTTTTCTGCTTTATATCTCTTGTCTTTGGCGGCAGCTTGATCTTGATTCTACAAAGTTTCGGTCTTTAATAAAAAAAACTTTTCTTCTTTTTCACGGTGTGCGGACGGCACGGTTTTAAAGATGGAGGCGACAAAGGCAGTGAGATTAAAAGCACCTGAGTGAGACTCGGAAAGCCAGCGCTAACCGGCTCCTAATGCCGTCATTTTTAATCACGGAAGCCTCTCACCTTTTTGGAGAATATTTAGCAGGCTGGTCTTTTTTTGGGGTGGGAGTGGTAATAGCAGAATGTTCCCTTTTGACACAGTTTTTTTTCTTAAAAGAGGGATACCATTGGCAAACACGAAGAGGGACGGACGAACCAGTGTAAAATTGGTAGACGACCATTCTAGGGTGAAGTCTGCCTTATGCCTGAAGACAGCTGGGTTAAACTCCAGCAACCCCACCATCTTTTTTGAGGGTTCGCGGTGTAAAAAAATTCATGAATGAATGAACAAACATCAAATCAAATATGATAAAATCAAATCCAAATGAATATTACAGAACTCATCTCTCTCTCTTTGTTTGAACCGCATCATCCTCACTAGGGTCGCAAGGGCTGCTGGGGCCTATCCCAGCTGATTTCTGGCCAGAGGCGGTGGACACCTTGATTTGGTGGCCAGCCAACCGCAGGGCACAGGGAGACAAACTATTCGCGCTCATTCTCACACCTAGGGACAATTTAGAGTGTCCATCCAGCCTACCATGCATGTCTTTAGAATGCAGGAGGAAACCAAAGTACCCGGAAAGAAACCCATGCAGGCCTGGGGAGAACATGCAAACTCCACACAGATGGACATGACCTGGATTGAAACTGTAGAATATATTTATTGTTTTTCCCTTATTAAAAATTAAAAATCGACTTTACATTTTTTTAAATGATATATATATATATATATATATATATATATATATATATATATATATATATATATATATATATATATATATATATATATATATATATATATATATATATATATATATGTATATGTATATGTATATGTATATATATATATATATATATATATATATATATATATATATATATATATATATATATATATATATATATATATATATATATATATATATATATATATATATATATATATATATATATATATATATATATATATATATATATATATATATATATATATATATATATATATATATATATATATATATATATATATATATATATATATATATATATATATATATATATATATATATATATATATATATATATATATATATATATATATATATATATATATATATATATATATATATATATATATATATATATATATATATATATATATATATATACATACACACACACATATACTATACTGATCTCTCGTTTTTCACAGGTAATTTATACCAGACATGGCCGCGATAATCGAAAAACCGGGAAGTAGGGTTTTTTGCGTGCCTATACGAAAGTACAAGTCCACAAGTACAATTATCAAGAAGTGTATTGGGGCTGGTGTTTGCGGACAGCTGACCTAGGGGACCTCCGTGGGGATAGTCAATGGTACCTTTCACCATTACCTGATTTGCGGGCATTCAAAAGCGGGTATGGACCTCTAACATCCAAGTGGGGATTGTAACTTTTTTTTAAACCTACAAACGAAGCATCATATAATATAACAGCAATCCATTTGCCTTACCTCTAAATGGACATCCACAACATCCAGGAGGTGTACCAAGTTCCTCCCACGCATCACACAGTTAATGTACAGAGAGCACTGTAATTGCTGTGAAGATTTAAAAATGGCACCATACAGCATAGTGTTTTTTTTTTAAATGTCTTATTTTCTGGGGGATTGGGGCCTATTTAATGGTTTTTCACTTTTCACATGGATGTCCATTAACCACAAAAGATGAGGGATCATTTTTGTCTCTTAGCAAGTAGATGCTCACAAATCAGACAGAACACCAGAATACTGTGGTTAAATACTGTCTATTCAACCCACACTATTTTGGTTTTTTTTTCAAATGCATAATTAAGGCATCAAATTTTGGAAGCAGACACTAAATGTAGTATAAGAGTAAAATGATGATGTTATATTTAATGATAGCTGTTTACAAAGAATACAGCCACACAATATAGGTCAAAGTACAAATGCATATGGGCACTTTTTTTGATTGCAGCATTTATGATTGTTTAACGTTCTTCCCATGGGATTATCTGTGTTTGCTGCTGTTGCCATGCATTTTTCTCTTTTGGGAATAAACCAATATAAAATGTTTTGCCATCATGTACATAAATTTTCTTACGGTGTGTGTTGTAACATGAAATTTTAAGTCTCCCCGACCTAGCAAATCTTTAACCATGAACTTATACAATAATTTGATCGAGAACCAGGCATGCCTTAAAATTAATTTTATGTCTATATCGGTCAAGGACCTTGTAACACTTAACGGTTACAAAAAACAAAATAATCTTGAGCTATATTGCAAAAAAATATCTGTATACATGCAGTTATATTTACAATAGCTAAAAAAAAACTGTGAAATAAAGAGAAAATGTCCAGCAAAAATATAAGTCAAGAAAATAACAAAGAAAGGGACCTCAATTTACCCCACTGCATTGCATAGATGAATTAATCAAAATAATACCAGAGGTATATTGCAGAAACTACATATATACAGTGTTTTGTAGTACAATATACCGTACCAAAAACTTTGCAGAACACATATATCATAAGTCAAGAAAATTAAAATAAAGAGAGTGCAATTAATCAATGGGTTTAGATACATTTATCAGAACAAAATACTAACATAACTTGTTTGCAACCTGATTTTGGGCTGCACGATTGATTTGCAAAAAAAAATGTTTTCCGCTTATATGGGTTAAAAGTTAGATAGATTTGTTCAAACTGTGGAAAAGGAGCATTTGGATGAGCTATTTTTTCATTCTTACATTTTTCTGAGGTATCAACAGATCGAAAAAATCAAGTGACTCGGAATCAAACCTAAGTGCAACATTATCCCTAAATTTTCCAACTAATGTGACAAGTGTCACAATAGACAATAAGTTGTTTTGTGTCATATTAGATTTTTCTTTTCTTTCTCAGCATGTGTCATCATTAGCCTGACTATACATCTTCCTCGGAGGAAGCACACACATTATAGATCCTCCTCATCCTCATTTTTTTTGCTTCTGGTGACATACAGTATGCAAGTAACTTGAAGCTGGTACTTTGCTGCCATCAAGTGGTTACTGTAAACAAGTCAATGAAAGGACAGGAAATTTTGATTCTTACAGGATGAATTCATTTTATTTTCATCAAATTCAACTTTAACCAGAGAAGACACATTTTAACGAGTGGAAGTTCTTTTTCTCAATGTATGTCACCCCACTTTTTTAAGTTGATTTGTGTAAAAGAGGCATTTGGTTATGGAAAAGATAGCCTTTTTAAAAAGTCCAGTATATAAAAAAAGTTTCACTTCAATTTTCGCTCTTATTGCAATTGGCATAAAAACTATATATATGTATATCCAGTAATACCTTGAGATCTTAATGTGTTCTGGTACTGAGCTGAAAACACACAAAAAAAACAGGATATTACAACGAAAAAAACTTTTTTATTGGTTCTAATTCACCATCTATAAGCAGAGTGACAAATATCTATCTAGTAGTTTGGATATTCAATACAAAAATGTCATTTTAGTCATTACAGACAGACGACACGGACAAGAGTTGGACAGGAGAGAGATTTGTGGACACGCTGGTAGCATAACATAAATATTATATTAAATCTAACTTCGATTTCTATACACACACACTTAAAAACAAGTTTTAACCTTATGCTACTCTAAATTTTAACCTTCTTGTGCAATAACCAAGGCAAAGATGTCTGTTTTTTTCCACATTCGGTCTCTCATAGTTTAGAATTACCCAATTGGTGGTTGACTAAATACTTATTTGCCACACTCTATATTGATATCCTTACTTTGATTTAATTATGGATTTATTTCTATATTTCCTATTTCCCATGAGTTATTCTTAGCAATAAAGAAGAAATATTAAAATATATTAGAAGAAAAAAACCAAAATAGTGGAACAAACAACATCATAAAAACTTTGCAAAAAAAGAATAAGTCATTTTGTGTGCAAATGACAACAGCTGCAAATAGGAAATGAGCATCTGTCTTCTGCTGGCAAGCATTAATTGATGATTTATTCCTCCATGTATCATTGTTCTACGCCCGTATGTGGCGCCGCACGCGCTTCACCTATGAACCTGTTCGCCTCCCTCCCTTCCTACTTTGTTTATTGTTGAGTTATTTGTTATTTATTGCACGGCCTGGCGGTAAACATAAATCACGTCGCTCATATAAATGTCAGCGCAGACGGGCAAGCTCATAAAGTTTTAATTTGATCCTCCAACGGCGCCTCTTAAATCATAATTTTCTTTATCTTGTCAGTGGCGCTTTTGTCACGTTGCTAAAATGTTCATCTTCATATTGAGTATTTAAAATAAATAAATAAATACACTTTCAATATTCATACCTCTACTCACAAAATTAAATAGTTCCAAAACTTGTTTCATAACCTGGATTTTTTGTAAGTAGAGCAGTACTTTATATATAAATTCTCGAATCGAACTAAAAAAACCTACCAACTAAACTTTTTTTTAAATGATCAAAGTGCCCCAATTTGTATGAAAGATGTGAGAAACACACGAGAGAGAGAAAATAATTAGAAAAATATGTATTAATGTTTTAAAAAGAATAAGAAACTGTTTGTGCGGGAGTTCAGTGAAGTGTAAGGATTTTCATTTTCTAATCTTCTGTTTTATTTCGATGGACAACAGGATTCCGTTATTCATTTCATTTCCACCAAATTTTAAATGAAGAACTTCACGGCGACAAACAGCGGTCAAAATTGAGCTGCTTTTTGCATGGCAACACGCTCGTCCATAATATAAACAATTTGAAATGAACTCGGATTACGATGCACACACACTGAAAAATAAATTTAATCTAACCGAACACTAAACTTAATTCTCATTTTGTTTGACATTTTGATACCTTTTTTTCTCCATTTGCCCCGTCTCCAAACTGACTTTCAGTCATTATCGAGGGGTTTGATTTTGTATTCCCAAAATGATGCACACAAATGTCCTCACAATAGGTTAACGCACGACCACTTGCCATAGAAAAGTAGCATATTTGCCATTCGCACTGACTAAAGGGAAAAAATACAGAAAAAAATGCAACACTCCACCCAGTGCTCGCAGAGATATTACACACGAGAGACAGTGCCCATGATGTTCTTATGAGCAGCCTCTCACGTCCGCTGTCTGCTCGTATATCAAAATCTATCTCCTATCTCAAGATAAATATCTGCTCAAAATTTTACTCGTATCTCAAATTGCTCGTATGTCGAGGTACCACAGTACAGTATTTAGTCATTCATTTACCGAGTCGCTTATCCTCTCAAGGGTCGTGGGGTTGGTCAACTAACTATGGGCAGGAGGCAGGTCACACTTTGAATTGGTTGCCAGATAATCATAGGACACAACGAGACGAACATCCATTCACGCTCACACACACCTAAAGACATTTTAAAGTTTTCAACCACCCTACCCTGGATGTTTTTTTTTTTTGGGATGTGGGAGGAAACCAGAGTACCTGGAGACAGCCCCCAAAAAGGCCTAGGGAGAACATGCATACTCCACACAGGAAGGTCAGAGAACCCAACAGGGTTTCAATCCTCAATCTCAGACCTGTGAGGTATGCTAATTTACCTCCCTTTCTAAAATTGAAGGCATCGTGGTTGAATATCTGGCAGTGAATGAATAAATATTCATTCGTTGACAGCCTGGCCCTCCCAATGTATTGGACGTTAACTAATGATGAACTTATTTCACTTCACAGGAAAAAGAAGATTGGATGCTAGAACATCGGTATTGACACAGTAAGACCAAGTGCTTTGCTACCACCTGCTGGCGGTATTGTAGATGAAAATGCTGCCAATTGAAAATACACGTTCCACATTAATATTTATTGTGGGGTCTATGATTGATGATTTTCGCGATAATTTTGTGTTTTTAATACCGTGTCCTTGTATATTTCAACAAATTAAAAACACAACATTAGCAATGGGAATCATGGTTAATGACATTGAAAAATAGAGGTAAAACAAATGACAAAAAGATTAATGCAAATATGAAAATTGCATGCAAGTTATTTAAATTAAGTTTATACATGTGTTATATAATAATCTATGTATACGTTTAGAATAATAAAAATAAAAACAATGAAAATAATATGAATATAAAAATAAAGTACTGAAAGAATATCAAGCATTAATATAAAACAAAGATTTAGTTAAATTTAATTATGCCTAATTTATCGAGCATTGCATAAATGCATCATTAAAATAGGAATACAAATGGATTCATTTAACCGCTAATTCTCGTCAGAGTTGTGGGTATAAATACGAATGAAAAATAAATGTATAAAACAAAAATTAAATGATAGATAAAAATGTTTTAATTTTTAAAAATATATAGGAATACAATTCTTTATAATTATAACACCTAATAATAATAACAATAATAATTGGAGGAAAATTCAAAACAGGAAATTGAAATATCAAACTTTATTGCACTGAAAACATCCAATTAAGAACCAAGAATTAGTTTTTTTATACAAAGAAGAGTGAGTGCTTTGTTTCTGTTTAGTTTTTGTTTTTTTAGTGTTAGTGGTTGATCATGGTGGCTTGAGTTCCAAAAAAAAGCTTATCTTTTTCACTGTTTTCGCACGGAATGCTTGAAGTCATGACCATTTAATATTTTTTTATTTAAAAAAAAAAACAAATAAAAGATCATCATTGAACCTGGTTTCTTCATATGGCAACAAAAGGTTGACAGCCTTGAGAAAGAAAGGAAAACAATAAGCATATTTAATGAAATGGCTTCCAATAATGGCAGCGATTCATTTGAAGTGGGAGGGGCTGGCTGCAAATCCATATTTGATGAGAAGTATCTGCTTGTGTGGTGCGCCTACTTCATCATAATAAACCACTTCCATGATGATTCAAAGAAGCTAGCATCAGGTGGACGTAACAAATTATGCATGTTATCTATCGATGGTGCTTTTAGTGATGGGTCGGCCCAGACTTACTTTCTTATATTCGCTGCAGAGCCCTTTGATTTCAAATGAATCAGCCGTCCCTGGCACCCAAAAAATCCCATACAATGTCATTATCACCTGTTCACTGGGTGCCCTGGTAGGTGACGGATTTGCCGCACTTTTTGAGCGTCTCCAGCAGAAAGTCGGCGTCCTTGTCCGACTCTATCCAAACCAGCTGGTTGGGCAGGTCAATTTCAAACTTCACATCTAAAAAAAAAAAAAAAAAAAAAAAAAAGTAAGAGTTTGTCAACGAACATTTTATTGTATTCAGGTATTTTAGCGGAGAAGGGTGGGCTCACCTTCCAGACGGCTGAGGATTCGGTTGACGGCGCCCGAACATCCTTCACACGTCATGGCCACGGTAAATTTGTGTTTCTGCAAAAAAAAAAAAGATTTTTTTTAAATGTAACATGACAGAAATTTTGGGATGGTTGGCTAGACTTATACCTGGGTGATAAGACGAAAAAATGCTTAGGTTTTAATTCATTACTTTTCATAGGGTTTGGTGTTGTCTTGTCTCTTATTTGATAACGAAACAACACAAAATACTTTCTTTTTTTAAGTAAGACAACGTAGTTACTGTCATAAGT
This sequence comes from Stigmatopora nigra, assembly GCF_051989575.1. NCBI lineage: Eukaryota > Metazoa > Chordata > Actinopteri > Syngnathiformes > Syngnathidae > Stigmatopora > Stigmatopora nigra. The sequence continues at coordinate 3,160,232 of NC_135521.1, forward strand.
GGTTGACAAGTAATTTATTTACTTATTCAAAGAAATTTGAAGTTTCCAATTTGAAAGACCGAAGATGTGATAGTCATCAATACAAATGTTTTTTTTTCTTTTATCGTGATAACATTTTTAGTCACATCACCCAGGACTAGTTTGACTATTTCATTCCTACATAAATAGCATGATATTTACTTTTCTATTGCTCTGTGGAAAGACCTACTGACTATGACACAATCAATATATCTTGAGCTGCACAGAAACGTCTCTTTGGCGTATTAATTCAAACCACTCGTACCATTGAATTGATATTTTTTGGGGATATTTGCTTCCTTTTTTGATATCGTTTAAAGATTGTGATAAATCAAGTTATGCGTCAAAACAATAAACCGCCGATTCGCAAGCTAGTAGATTTGGCTTCGACGCTAATGCTAAATAGTCAGAATACATGCAAAAAAATAATGTCAAAATGTCATGATGATTTAAAGATGTTCAAAAAACTCACGGGCATGCTCATGATGACTCTGTGCCTCTGCGCAGATGAACTTTGAACACAGAATGACGACAAAAAAACACAAATATTCCACCACTTGATTTAGGTTTCCCAATCAAGCTGATTTTTGTGTACAAGAACAGCACTTCCGTTTGGCGTGCCGCATTTATTAAAAGTAAAGCACAAAAAAAGTAGAGACTGACATAAAGTCTAAAATAAAGAATATTAAAATAAACAGAAATTTGTAAAACAAAAATGTGAATTATGTGGTGTATTGGAAACCACAATAAAGCAGTCGGTACCAATTTGTCTAAGGTTTCCAAAGTAAAAGCCATTTTATTTTCTGAACCGCTTTAACCTCTTAGGGTCTCCGGGGGTGCTGGAGCCCATCCCAGCTGACTAGTGGCCAGTGGCGGGGGACAGCTTGAATTGATGGCCAGCCAATGGCAGGGTACAATGAGACTAACAACAATTAACCCTCATACTTATATCCAGGGGCAATTTCTAACCACTCACACCACCGGGCTGCCCTATGAATGATTAAATAAGAATTGGGAACCCCCAGCTCTTGTCATTTTTTTTATGTATTTGTAACTTGTTTTCTTGTGACAGATTATCATTTATTCATTGAGACCCTTGCACCCGTATGTTTGACAAGTTCATCAGACGAAAAACTCCTAAATATATGGTATTTTCTTTATTTTTTTGTAACCATATTGGGAAAACGCTGATCGTGGATCTCTGCCATTGACGACAAAGGACGCCCAAATCCATTTGAATTATTTTGATTTGGGGGGTTTAATGCGATTGGCTATTTGGCGACCATTCCAGGACATCGCCCGCCTCCCACCCAGAGCCGGCCAAGGATAGGCTCCAGGTCCCCCGCCGACTCGATGAGGATCATTGCCGAGCGCTCCTGAAAAGCGGAGTAAAGATGTTGGGATTTCCTCTTTAAATCCCAAGATTCCTGGGTCCAACTCTTCTGTGTTCAAGCCGGAAGCACGCCAGGAAGCTCCCGCTGCCTTGTCTTGTCCGAGGGGAGGTGGACAGAAGCCTCCGGAAACACGAGCAGGCCTCGGCCGGACGCAACCAACCCGCCGTTTGCGTCCGAACTGTCCCGACCGGCTCCGTAGCATGCGGGGAACGACTCGGACTCGACGTTTCGTTCCCCGGCGGGGCCTCTCCGTCACCGGCCCGGACCCTTGAGGAAGCTCCGGGCATGCGGGAGCGCGAACGCTTAGCCACAAGCTAACTACCGGGCAGAGTTAAAAGAAAACAACTTTTTTTTAATCTTCGCTCCAAGGTTTTTTTTTTTTTAATAAAGTGGCCGTATCGAGTACGACTATGAACGCGCGGATACTCAACTCGCACGACTAGACGCCGTTTTGTTTCGTCATTTGGTTCCCGATTTGAGTAAGAGGCCCCTTTTGCAGCTAATCTGTTAGCCGCTCTGAGTTAGCTGGCCGAGATGAAGGAGTACAAAGTGGTGGTTCTGGGTAGCGGCGGCGTCGGTAAATCTGCACTGACCGTCCAGTTTGTCACTGGAACCTTCATCGAGAAGTACGACCCCACAATCGAAGACTTTTACAGAAAGGAGATCGAGGTGGACTCCTCGCCGTCAGTGCTGGAGATCCTAGACACGGCCGGAACCGAACAGTTCGCCTCCATGCGGGACTTGTACATCAAGAATGGACAGGGCTTCATCCTCGTCTACAGTCTGGTAAACCAGCAATCTTTCCAGGTCAGCTTTCATCGATACCTTAGATCAAAGTCACATGAAGTGAACCCCCTTTATTGCCAATGAGAAGTGACATTTCCAAGATATTGCCAAATCGAATGGATTTAATTGAATGCTTTTATTGTCATTATACAAGTATAATAAGATTCAAAACGTTCACCACAAATAACAACAAACAGACAAACAAATAATCAATAAATAAGAAATAAATAAATAGTCCAGTGAGGTCAGCAGGCTTGTTCCGTCTGAAGTCCAGGATGAGGTCCATGGTTTTGGAGACGAACAGTGCCAAATTGTTGAGTGCACCACTCACTGAGTCTATAGATGCAACAACAAACAAGCAAATACATAGAAAATCATTATTTAGTAATGATTAATACATAATCACTAAACAGTAATAGATAAATAAGTGGTCAAAATAATACAAGTAATATAAGTAGTAGTAGTAGTAGTAGTAGTAGTAATAGGTCTTGACTAAGTCCTAGGTGCAAAACTTGTGTTGTCTGCTGATGGCTCTTTGGAAGAAACTGTCCTTGAGTCTGTTTGTCTTGGCTGTTAGAGCTCTGTAGCGCCTTCTAGATGGCAGCAGGTTGAAGTGGTGCAAGCCGGAGTACGTATTGTCTTTTATAATGCTCTCCTTGGCATCAGCACATTCTTAAAATGAGGGGACTCAATCTCTCATTCAAAAATGTGCATTCGAGACATCCATAGCATTGAGTGTTGATAACGAGTTGAAAGTTTTAGTATGGTAACAAGAGAAGTTATTTGGCAAAAAAAATTTCAAAATAAAATGACGGATATGGAATTGGATTTACTTTTTGGGGAGTTTCGTAACTTGAATCTTTTTCGTATCTCAAGTCACTCATTTGCATATAAAAAGCCATTCATAACTAGAGGTGTGACTATATTTCTTTGGATTCAGGACATCCGCCCCATGCGAGACCAAATAGTGCGTGTGAAACGCTTCGAGAAGGTGCCGCTGATCCTGGTAGGCAACAAAGTGGACCTGGAGTCAGAGCGTGAGGTGGCGGCCTCGGACGGGCGCGCCCTAGCTCAAGAATGGGGCTGTCCATTCATCGAGACCTCAGCCAAGAGCAAGACCATGGTGGACGAGCTCTTTGCCGAGATTGTGCGCCAGATGAATTACTCTTCACTACCCGAGAAGCAAGAGCAGTGTTGCACCGCTTGTGTGGTCCAGTGAAGCGGAGGTAGGTACACTTGCCGTCTCTATTTAGTTGACGTCATCAAGGTATAGTTGGAACATTTCTATACACCAGTGTACAGTAAACCACTGGGTTCATGTCACTGTAATCTTCATAAATTAAATCTTTGACTACCATTAATGGTGCTAGTCCAATCACTTTGGACTGAGATAGGCGAGTGCCGATAGATCGCTGCCAACTCTCCGAGTCCGATTCCAATTGACATCTAGCATCAACAATGGCAACCAATGAACTTTTGTCAGCCCTGATGGTGGTAGTTCAAAAGCCAAGTATTTGCTAAAAGATATTGCCCTTGTGTCTGCTTTCCAGATGCATTTTTTGTCCGGATCAGCTGGAGGGGAACAGCGAATGGTTATGGGGCACACATCATGGCCGCCAGGCCTGACTTTGAAGCTTCCCAAGCGTTTTGACGCTCACCTGCCAACTGACACGCAGCTACTATTTTTGATATCCCGCTAACAGGACATTTTCGCCGACCTGGAAAAGCCTTGAAAGTTAGACAAAGAGACATAACACAGAGGGACTACTCTTCAATTTCAGTCTTTTTCTTTTGTTTCTGTTTTAGCGAGAATTCCGCCTCAACTTTGAGAACCAACCAGAGTGTTTGTGAGGCCGCAGCGCTGTTTTTAAAGCTGCTTTCATCATTGCTGTTCTATACTTTTATCATTTCTCAACTTTGAGAACCAACCAGAGTGTTTGTGAGGCCGCAGCGCTGTTTTTAAAGCTGCTTTCATCATTGCTGTTCTATACTTTTATCATTTCTATTACTTCACATACGAAAAGCCATTTGCTAATGTATGGAATTGAGGACAAGTTGCGTACATGAAGGTAAATATGGTTTAATACACCCAAAAATTCTCAAAATGTGTTTTTCTACAACTATGCTTTTTGAACTTTGGACAAGTATTTTATCATCCCAAAAATGTTTGATTCAAAGCATGCACACAGTTGACTTCCATTTTAGATTTTCTTTTTCACCGTACCAGCAAATGTTGATGTTGGACTGTATGGAACATAATCATTCTCATTTTTGCAGTAAATCCACATGTCTGCATGCTGAAAAAAAAAAAAAAAAGAATATTTTCGGTCATTTTGAAGTGAAATTTTGAGAAATTTGACACACGCACATGGACCACGCGATGGCAGGAGGTCCAAAAGTTGTCTTTATTTCAATCCTTCTTGTTCAATAACTCTTATTGAATCATGTTAAGAAGATTCAACATTGCTTTCTGTATTTTTTAAATACTATCATATTTATTAAAACTAATGTGAGTAGTAAGTTTTAAACGTTTTATTTTGACAATCGTTTTCTGCTTTGATGACATCAGGTTACAAGGTATATTGTTTCTTTTTTTTAACAGTAAAATGAGAATTTAACAGAGCCTTAAAATAACTTCTGGTGCATCTTGGTGTCCTGTTCTTCTTTTTCAACAAGTAGATTACTTTCATTTTGAAATGAACCCATTACAGTGCAGTATCACAAAGTGAGACTGGAAATGCGTTATATATATAGATATAGTATATCTATATCTGTGTATGTGTATAATACACATACACAGTTTTTGTCATTAATACACCCGTGTGTCTGACAGTTTGTTTCTTCTTTTACATGGATTGAAATTATCTATTTTTAATTGTTAAAATGTGTATTTTTAGTAATTTATTTCGTAAATTGGTTGAATTGTAGTAATTGGTGGTATAGTACTACTTGTTACAAAAATTTGCAGTTCAGCCTCCGACCGTTAAGGGTCGCATACTTTGTCAATTCAGGGTCATACTTGAGGAAGTGGCGTGTCAAACACGGAAGAGGCGTTCATTATACTTGTGTGACAACAAAATCATTAAATTCAAATGAGCACGTCAACGCAAAAGTAAGGTTGCTCAAATTGCTTAAAATCTTGACATGTTTCGTTTTTCCATGTTTTACCATTTCTGCAAACGCGTTTAAATCCTCTCCTGAGCCTTAGAGGCAACATATTTTGTGTTTGTTTTTAACGCTCGTTACGTGTAGCAAACCGGGAAGTGTCAATCTGAAAGCCACGTTGAGTGGAAGCAAGGGGGATTTTTTGGCACATTAGTGCGAATAACCAAGTTTTAATGCTTGAGGCGTGAACAACGATGAAGACCGTTTTTGTGACCGTAGGCACGACAAGTTTTGAAGACTTAATCAAGGAAATCACATCTCACGAGGCTATTCAGGTGAGTTAAGTAGTTTGTTAAACAGTTTCTGATGTGGCATTAAATGTAAACATTTGTCCATTCTTTTCTTAAATGTCCCTAAAACTGAAATGTTTGAAAAAAAAAGTCTACCAGGGATGTAGGAGGACGAGGATTAATTCCGGGACTCCTGACAACTACTCTCCCTAAACTCCAGAAATCCCCAAAACTTGTCAGTTACATTTTTTTTCAAGTTAAAAAGCAGAGATAAAGATTTTTTAACAAGCAGGAAAAAGGATCAATAGTATCCTTTCCTGTTTTAACCTATTCAAGGTGAAACCTGGCTATTGCTTGTTGTCAGTTGTGATATGCTCCAGCAACCCTCGTGTATGAATACTGTATTCTAAGTTATACCTTTTTTTTTCTTCTGCTAACAGGCATTAAAGAATCGTGGCTATGAGCGCCTGGTTCTGCAGGTGGGCAATGGTTCGTTCCTGCCAGATCCTCAGAACTTTCCACAGATTAGCTTGGAGGCATTCCGCTTCAAGCCCTGCATCTTGACAAACATGCAGGAGGCCGATCTCATTGTCAGCCATGCTGGTGAGTACCTACCTTGAACAGGTTATAGAATTGATGTTACACGTGTGTCCTCCTGCCATTTTGCATGTGGCAGATAAGCATTACAACATGTGATGTAACATAAAAAGCAGTGAGTTTGTGTCCACCTTTGAGGAATGTGGATGTCTTTGGCATCAGGGGCAGGAAGTTGCTTGGAGGCGTTGGGTGCTGGAAAAGACCTACTGGTGGTGGTCAATGATAAGCTGATGGACAACCACCAGCTGGAACTGGCAAGGCAGCTCCACAAGGATTCACATCTGCTCTACTGCACATGCAAGTATGTAATACAGACACAAACTATGAATAAAAAAAAGGTTTTGCCTTATCTTGTGCCTTCATCTCAAAATGGGATTTTTTTTAACTCAATAAAAATACAGTGGGGTAAGTATTAGAGGGTGGGACACCAATTGTTTGAAGGTTCTCCATATTACATTTCACCACCATTTGCAATTTTTTAAAAAAAAAATCCTACAATTTTATTTTCAGCCATCGTAACATAACTTTAAATTTAAATGAAATTCACTTAGATTACTATAAACACACTTAAAAATAAATTTTAATCTTACATTACCCTAAATTTAAACCTTGTCTGATAAGCGAGGCAAAGATGTAAATGTATTCCACCGCAACTTTCGATCCAGAACCATATATATCTGTACATTTCTGTATACTTTTTCATAATATTCTTGTTCTCGTCTATCAGCACGCTGACTGAAACACTGAGGAGCATGGACCTTTCTGTCCTTAAGCCTTTCGTCCCAGGTCAGCCTGAGAAGTTTGCAAATTTTATGGACAAAGCTCTTGGACTCAAGTGAGATGATGTTATGCCCTCCCCCACCATTAATCTGGTCCACTCTCTTGTGTATGCAATGTAGGTAAATGTTTTTTTTTCTGTGTTCCATCCAAAAATATCCACTTCTTACATCAACATTAGCACTGGTAGATAAATCAGTTTTAGAAGATAATTAAGTCATTTTTTATAATTGTCAATCATTCCCCCATTTTTTTCCAAAAATGGAAATCAAGTAACCATATACAGATATAATAAAAATGAATATAACATACTCTAGCCCACAATTCTGCTTTATAATAATTTAATAGAAGTTTAAAAAAAAAAAAGAAGGGGAAAATCTTGAGTAAAATTATTGAATTCATTTCCCTGCCATTGACGGCGATAGAAGTCTAATCCATTTGGTTTGGGGGTCCACCATTGCTGTCATTGGCTGCCAAAGACTAAAAAGCTGCGTGACCATTGCGCAAGTCATGAACAGGTTACTCACTATTTACATGGTAACTTGATAGTCAAGCACCTGTCACTTGCAAATATTCCTAGGCTTAATTTAACCTCCATACGTATTGCTGGGTATTTCTTCCCATACATATGTATTTGTATTAATATAATTTCTTGTAATCTACCAAAGTCTAATTATTAACAATTGGATGGCTTTGAAGTATTAACTTGCCCATAACACCGCCAAAAAATGGATGCTAAAAATTCAGTGTGAGCTCAACATGGGAAAAGATATTTAATCATTGAAAATGATTGTTTCTCAATGAACCTGGGAGAAGTGTTAGTGGATGATAGTTTCAATATATTTGACGCTTTCTTCACACGGGACACTATTTAGAATCCCACTCGATAATACATCTTTTGTGTTCAGACCGGTTCTGTCAGGCTCTTTAATAGGATCCGCATGATGTTTGCGCAAAAGCCAGAAGTAATTTAATAACGTTGCACTCTCAGTCTTGGTCACGTTACCTGCTAAATTATTTGGACTGATTAAAGGCATACGTCTGTTCTGTTATTAACCCATTGGATGCATTTACAGTGATAAACATGACCTTCTCACTTCCATTGGATTGGATGTCTTCAAGTGATAAATTCATTTAAGGTCACAAGAGAAGGATGCAAAATATATAGAACCAACATTTATTGAACCTTCAGTTGCACACAATCAAGTGAAACAGTATGAATACGGAGCTATTTGGAGGGAAAAAAAGGTATAATATGTTGCCATTAAATCATGTAAAGATTTTTTTTAACGAGGCATTAATTTCATTTAAATTCTAACACACGTGAGCCTTGTTTATAGGCCTTTCCGTGCCAAAAGCTTAACCAATCCAATAAAAGTCTTAGAGTAGGTCTTGCATGCATGCATGCATGTTTGTCCCACAGAACCCACTGAAGTACAATGTGAATAATTTGTGAACAATTGTAAAAATTTTATATTTGACAAAATGTGTTTAATGTCCTTTTGGTGTTAGACAGAATGCCCTCATCAAGCATTGAGTCTTCTTTTAATGAGTTTCATTTTAGGGATGGCTAGTGTTTTTGTTGGGTGTCTTTTTCTGAAGAAATTCAATCATAATATTGGAAAATAGTGTGTTGGAAATTGGTACTACACCAGATCTGCCAAACCTCTTTCGACCCCATTTCAGGAGTACTCTTGTCCCATTTTCGCAGTTTTGTTTCATCAGGAGTGAATGTGATTCATGCAAAATTGATATAAACTGTAAAAAAAAAATAGGACACTTTTAAATCAGTGTTATTAACATGTTTTTGCATTAATTGAAATAGTGCTTTTGCAAACTATTGAAAAGGTACAGCATAATGAATATAAGGTTAACTAACTCCTCTGGAAATGTTAGGATTTGTTTCAAAGCAAAAGACTGGTTTTTAAGAGTCCTGGAGTTTGTGTTGTTTGTCTGGAGTAAACTCCGGAAATTCTGGATAAGTTGGCAGCTCGGATATTTACCCTTTTACCTTTTTTTAAAATCTACTTTTTAAAGTTTTTTCCTTTAAGTTTTAGAGAAGTTAGCAGGTCTGCAACACCAATACTGCCAAAATTAGACACTATTTTTCTGTCCGACGAAATGGTGAGTTGAATGAGCTGACCATCTAAAGAAGGAAGTAGCCTAATCTGTTGTTATGATCCAAACATTTGTTTTGAGGTTTTGACAAAACAAAACTGTTGGGTTTTTAAAAAAAAAAAGTTAATTTGCCTATCAAAATAGATTAATTAGCTAATTTGTTATAGTCAATTAAGCATGGAAAACCCAGTTTTCCGGTCTTTGACAGCACTAAAACAAATCAGCCCATTTTTTTCCGCCCACAACGCCAATAAGGTTAGCTAAACGAATTAAATGTATTGGAGGTGGTCAACATAATACAACTCAGAAGGAAACCACAAAAAAGCATTTTGACGCTCCTGTTCAACGCAGTTTTCTTCAAGTGGGCATACGTCAGCACCTCAGCTTTCGCCTTCAGTAAATAAAACCCGCCCCCTGAGCTTTGATTGGTCGCAATGCTACCGAGAGCGCTGTTATTCCCGCCTCTCCTTTGCTGTAATTGGCCAGTGTTCTGTCCGATCTTACTTGGTGTCAAACCAAATATATTTTCCCAAACCACAATTTAAACGTACATGTTATGAAACGACGTAATTTAAAGCATAAAATTAAACAATACAAATTTTGTCTAGTCCTGATCACTGTAAGTAGACAGAATTTTGCCGGAAGCGCCCGCCTTTATTTTTTTGTGATTGGCTAAGCGTTTAATGGACAAGTCACTATGCCCTCCCTTGCTTCCTTGTGATTGGCCACACTGTTACCGTAGCTGCCAGTTGTCCGCGGGCAGCTTTCGTCTTGGCTCACTTTGACAACTCGTTTGCCGGCAGTCGAGCGGCGAAGACGTCTCAGACCCCTCAGCCGCTTTTTGTCAGAAGCAGCGCCTGGCCGGGGATCTACAAGCCACAGCCGCGTCCATGTAATTTGCACCCTGGGCTGGAAAATGATCATCTGCACGAATAAAATGGAATACCCTCTCAGAAGCCAGAGAGTGCAGAAACAGGTAAGGCAAAAGCGGCAGATTTGCGGGAGCATTCACGGCCAAAACAGGACTTTCATTCATTTATTTTACCCAGAGGGTTCAATTTCACCCCCGAAAAATATATGCATTTCAACGCCTCTGTCTTACTTCATTGTAATTCAAATCACCGGTGTCAATTTTAAGATAGTAAACTTTTCCTCAATATAATAAAAAAAAAACCGTTATAAATATTTTTTCTAATGTCGGCGAAGAATTATGTTTTATTTTAAGGTTACATTTTTTGGAAACGATAAAGGCTATGAAAAACAAAGTTTCCGACTTCTTCCTTTACAGTAAAGCACCTTTCTCGTCACTCTTTCAATACACGTCGCCGCGTTCACTTAAATAACTACGCTTTGCGCTTGGAAGTGTATTTAAAATCACATTTTCTCAATTTAAATGCAACCGGGTGGGCAAAACATGCCACCACTGACCTTGATTGTGTTGAAATATACAGGCAGGCGCTAGTTGAGGAGTGACGTCAACCTGACAAGATTTCGATAGAAAAGTGTCAAGTGGAAATATGGAATACAGTAGCAGCCTTTTCAAAATGCTGTCAATTTAACATTCGGGTCCAAATGAATAGATGCTATTTTTTTATGCTGTGATGATTTTGGGGCTCCACGAGGACTGCCAATCAAACTTGTTTTTCTCCTCCGTTGCTGCTGTGTGCTTTGCAACCTATAGGGGGCGCTGACTCTGGTAGTCTCAATTAAAAGAAAGGGACTTGTCATGTTTGCTGCAGATGGAATTGGAGCAAAACAGGCAGGAATTCAACGGAAAATATGGTACTGCTCACCACAATGCGAGTGCACGCTCATTTCCAAGTGAATGTATTGTAAAAATGCAACAAAAAAAGGATTCACTTGCTCATCTTTTTTTCATCCTGCAGCACAGACTTTTGTTTGTCTTACTCCCCCGCCTCCCTTTCACATCTCTACAGAAAGCTGTTGACGCATTTATTTCACGTCCAACTAAGGCACAGGTGTCAAAGTGGCAGCCCGGGGGCCAGTTCCAGCCCACCACATCACTTTATGCGGCCTGCGAAAGTAAATTGTGTTCACTTTTTTCATTTCATTTTCTGAACTGCTTTATCCTCACTAGAGTCACGGAGGGTGCTGGAGCCCATCCAAAGTCAGCTGGACTTTGGGCCAGAGATGGGGGACATCTAGAATTAATAGCCACCCACAAATTTACAAAATATTTGCAATAAAGAGCATTTGGCAAAATTGTCTATTGATTATCATAAAAACGGTTAATTCATTAGTCATTTAATTGAAGCGCCTAATGGGCAGACAGAATGGCGTTCTGAATCAAAATGGAATTACAATGGCTTTTATGTACTTTTGATCTCAGGTCCATTTTCCTCTCAGGGCTTGTGTGGTTTTTCTCCGGATATTCCAGTTTCCTCTCACATCCTTAAACATGCAGGGATGTTAAAAACTCCACATTGTTCCTAAGTAGGAGTGTGAGTGTGAATGGTTGTCCGTTTTCTTCTGCCCTGCGATTGACTGGCCAGTAATTCAGGGTGTCCCCAACCTGGTGTGACCCTTTTGAGGATAAGCAGTTGCTGAAAATGAATGAATTAACATGAAATGAATAAATTAAAAAGACAAGATATAATTAAATGTCAGGAAACATCACTGGCTGCCCCAAGCGGAGCATTCGCTAATTCAAGACTAATTCTTGTTGGCAAGTGGTCGTGCGTTATCCTATTGTGAGGACGTGTGTGTGCATCATTTTCCAAATATTTTGAACAACAACAGCAAACAAACAGCCTATCGGTAGTCAACGTGAGGTTGGAGGCAGGGCAAAAAGCCAACCCAGCCGGGGGAAGGTCTAAAAATGTAAAACAATTAGAATTTAGTTTAGTGTAAGGTTAGATTCAATTTATTTTTGAGTGTGTCTGCATCATAATCAGAGTTTTTTAAAATGTGTTTTATAATGTTATATTACCATTCACCGATGCAGAAAGTCTATCCCCTTTTTTGAGGCGCATACTATTTTTTTTTTTGTTCAAATAAAAGAGGCACTTTTAGTTCCCGGCTTCAGAAAAGAAAACATAATTAACATTTGTTAATGTCCGTCAACACTGAGAGTGAAGTTTGTTGAGCATAACCGGTGCTAAAGACATGTAAGATAAATTGGCCCTCTATAGGAGAGACTGGGAATGAGCATGATGCACTGAGAAAGGAAAATGGCTTCTCAGAAAGGGGCTCATGTTGAGGAGTGTGTTTTTTGTGGGTCACGGGACATTCAATCTTGTTCCTGATGAGGCCTTGGCGACCATTCAACGGGAAGAGCCCGACCGGCCGGCTGAAGCCGCTTTTAACTCTGCCAAAAACAAATGAGGTCAAGAAGAAGAGGGAAAATCACCTGCTGTTTTTGGCCTCAGTGCCATCGAAAAGTCATCATTCAATATCGCAGGAACAGAAATATTTTCATTAATACTACTGAAAATGTGAGACTTATATTGCACCTCTATGAATTTGTCTCATTTTGCCGAAAATTCATGAGTTCATAACAACGCGTGGGTTTCCTCCGGGTACTCCGGTTTGCTCCCACATTCCAAAAACATGAATGGTGGGCTGATTAGACTAAATTGTCTCTCTGTATTGGTGTGAGTGTGCATGGTTATCCGTCTCCATGTACCCTGCGATTGGCTGGTCACCGATTCAAGGTGTCCCCCGCCTCTGGCCTGGAGACAGCTGGGATTGGCTGGAGGAACCCCCCCTACCCGTTAACCCCCATGACTCTAATGAGGATAAAGTGGTTAAGAGAATGAGATCAGATGAGACATTTATAAATGAATACAGTATTAATGAAAAGAATATTTACAAAGTTATAATGAAAAAATAAATAAATCACACCTATTAACAAACTTTAATTTCATCATATTTCAACTCATGCATTATTATTGGCAGCCAATACGTGAAGAAGAAAGAGTTAGCTCTGTAATAAAATTTAAAAAAAAACCTGATGCCAAGAGCAAATGAAACATTTATGTTAAAAAATATTGGGAAACGTGACAGCAGCCTTTTTAAGATGCTAACACACGAGGTGTGTGTGAGCAAACCTGCAATCCCACTGCAAATGGTTTGGATATCTATGATAATCAGAGATAAAATTATAGACTGAATTTTCTCCTTTTTCTTGCATTCAGACTGACAAAGACGCGGTTTCAAGGCTACTGCTGTCAACAAAGAAAATTTCATGCAAACAGCAGCACTCTTGAGGACTCACACCCACATGAAAATAAGCTGTAGGGGAGGTAAAACGCACATGAAAAAGAAAAAGCAAAAAAGCAGCTTGTGTGGGCTAAAAGTGACAAGTCATCATTTGGAATCATGAGCGTGCACATTTTTCTTTTGAGTGCAGTAAACATTGAGAAGGAAAACTGACAACTACAAAACATATATGCCAAAAAACTTAAGCGGTCATCTCAATGTAGGTCAGTGGGATCAACAGAGTACTTTTTTCATTGCTGTGAAAAAGTGCCTCGCTCAAATGTATTATTTTTTTTTGGGTGGGGGCATTTTGGTTACACATTACTTCATTCTCATTCCCTGTTGATTTTGTCCGATTATTGTATCACTCGTGTACGAGTGGTTAGCGCAGGGGTGGGCAAACTTTTGGGCCCGGGGGCCACATTGACTTTAAAAATTTGACAGATGGGCCGGGTCAGCACAAGATACGATACAAATAAAAAAGTGCATTCGTTAACAGTACATATGAAACATAAACATAAAAAAAGGACTAAAGTATTAACATACTCATCACTCATCATTAATGTAAAAAGTAGAAAGTCAAGTGAAAAGAAATGTATTAAGAAATATTAAAATATAATTTAGAAAAATCTAGAGGGGCTGTAAAACACGAAAAACAAATAAGAGTGGACACAGCTACTGTCATTGGCTTCCGCGTGACGGCGCCATCTTGGAGAAAGAAAAAAAAACATTATTTGGACAACATCGGCGGGCCGGATTAAAAAGCCTAACGGGCCGTAGTTTGCCCATGTCTGGGTTAGCGTGTCGGCCTCACAGTTGTTGGGACCGGGGTTCGCTCCCAGGTCGGTCGGTCCTCACTGTTTGGAGTTTGCATGCTCTCCCTGGGCTTGTGTGGGTTCTCTCCTGGTACTCAGATTTTCTGGCACATCCCAAAAGTGGGTGTAACTCAAGTCATGTCCTGTTCCAAGGTGATGATTTGAGAACAAAAGTTGCTCATCACAATCGCCAGGAAAAGAGGAACCATTTTTTCTCCTTTTGGGGTCCCCTGTTTGGGTAACCAAACTAGTTAGGTAAAAGCGAAAATTCCACAGACACCCCGTCTTCAGACCAAAATAGACATAAACATATAGATAGATACACATACAGAGTAATTTTACCGGGCCATACGTTGTATGATATATCACCCTTAAATAAAAAAAAGTCCACTATTACCAATTTAATGATAGAATCATTTCCAAGAGTATTGTAATATTTGCAATTAAAACTCCCATTTTTTTCTAGTTCTTTCTAATGTGAAAAAAATGGCAATAATCATATAAAAAGTATAGTATGAGGATCCAATCGTAGTACGAATTACGCCAGATAAGATGTAATATGTAGTATATACACATCCCTAGGTTCTTACCTACAGTACTACAGTACTTAATCACTTGTTTTGTTTTCTTCTGTGCCATCGGCGAAGGTGGCGACCGGCCGAAGCGGTGTGGATGCCGTTTCGCGGCAGATGGCATCCCACCCGCAGTACTTGGAGAGCTTTCTACGAGCGCAGCACTACATCCTGCACGTGGACGGACCTCTGCCGCTGCCCTGCCGGCATTACATCGCTATCATGGTGGGTGGCCATTCCCGACCGACTTTTTAACTCTTTCTAGCGATTGACGTCCAATCGTGTAGCGTCAGCTTGTTCTTCTGTAGTGAGTGCAAATTAGCTTGTCTCTAGAAGACGTCAAACCCATTTGAAGAGGGAAAGTTGGCAGCAAATGAATGAAAAATAAAATGATATATATAACTGATTGATGAATCAAATAATCTGTAAAATAACAAATTCCCGCCCTCTTTTTCGGCACATAAAAACATGCTTTTTTATTGAAATGCACCAGAATCGAAGGAAGTGACAGAAAATGCCCCAAAATTTATAGAAAGTTTTCTGAAATGCCCCAGTATTTATTGTAAGACATTCAAAAGCAGGAAATGTGACTTGTAAACGTTCCAAAACCAATAGGAAATGAAAAAGTATCATCTGGAAATGAACCACAAATGCCCCCAAATTTCAACTGAGTCAAATTGAACAGGAAATGCTTCTAAATTTAGATGAATTCTGTCAGGTTTAGAACCATATACATTCAATAATTCGGATCAGAGGTAGCACACGCAGAGTCGGCTTGATGAGATTTTCAAAGACATCAGCTGAGGGAGGGGTCGGGAGGTGCCAGCGTTTGGAGACGAGTCCATCTCCTTGCCTGACCAGTTCCAATCCCCTACCGACCTCCAACAGAGTAGCCCCTTTTATTAACAAAGGGTCATGTGACCTAGGTACAAACTTAAGGCGGGACGAAGTGACACAAAGAAATGGGCGTGTCTTAGTAAATGACATGCCCCTAACTCATAGGTGTTATGAAGGAAACTTACCACTAGGCTCCGCAAAATTCTATCCAAGTGACTATACAGCATAAAAGTATAAAGAATACATTCTATACTTCACATTTCCCCCCTATAGTTACTTTGAAAGAATTTTCATGAAATACATAAATTTATATCCCTCCTATCCAGATTCTAGAATACAAATATCATCAGCATTATTTATCAAGGGGTATGGAAAACAATAAAATCACTTGTCAAGGCAGAGGCAAAAACTTGAGGTAATTTTAGGGTTATCCGAGAAAAATCCGTCTGCGTCCCTCTTTATGAGTGGACACAGTTTTTAAGTCAAAACAAGTACAATAACCGGAAGCACTCGACATACCGAGACTCGTCCCACTTTGAAAGAGTGGAAGAATCTCCATTATGATTTGCCACGCGGTTATACTGTATGTCATTGTAAGTTACCAGCATGTGCTAGATAGTATTTCGAATCATAATTTTCATACATAGAAAATACAGAACCGTAACAAAATCGCAAATGAGGAAGTTGCAAATTTAAACACAATCGAAAAACCACAACCCGTGTTGGCCAAGGCTTTCATTTCAGCTATAGCCCGAGTCATGTTTTGGTTTCATCTGGGATGAAGGTGCAGCAGTGTTCTCCCATCATGGCACACGCATCTCCATCATTGGCTCCATCCTCCTGCAACTCCATTTCCCTTAGGGCTTTTAAATCATCGGCTATACCTCGGATTTGGCAAAGTTGCGACAGTATGATTTTCTGGGGGAGTGGACCACTTGTAGTCACGACCGAACACCACCACCCCAGATTGAATCATGTGGTTTGAATTGCACTGATTTTGGTCCCTTATCGCCTACTGTTATGTTCATTACCCTTAAAAGGAATGCATCTCATCTGCCTCACTGCAGATTTAAGCGCGACGTCTAGACCCAGTGAATTCAGGATGTCAGGATACCACACATCTTCATAGTAGTTCTCCAGATTGTTCTTTTCATACCAATTCACTCTCCTCTGTGATAGGAGTATGTCACCATCTTGTTTTCCCACTCGAGTCTCAGTGGGCGGGGCGTTCAGACACGCCCAGGCAGTCACTGACAGTGCAGTCACTGTGATGTAGGTGGCAACAGCTTTCACTGTGGCCTATGTGTAGAGGTGCAAAGTCTACGGAAGCTCAAGGTTAAGTGAGGCGTGCTCGTGGCAGGTGAGTAGACTGATGAGTTTTTTACGGACAAGGGTTTTGATACCGTCCAACTTCCAGTCTACTCAGAGTCACCTGTGTGTCGAACTACCTTGACCTGGCATTGGTGAAAGCACTTTGACATTTCAGCCATCTTTGCAGCAGTGGAGGTTGGTGAGTTGGGCCACGAATGGGTCTTCCCATCGTGGAGAGAACCAGGACTTCCTTTTTATGACTGGGATCAGCATCCAGTCACCTGGCTTCACCACCTCCTGCAAAGTAGACAAAAAGGGATCACGGCAGCTTGCCCGTTCTTTGGACAAGTTTCTCCAAACATGTTACCATCCATTCTGTGATTAGGTCTGCCTTGCCCTTTGCCTTTTGTCATGTTTCACCTTCCCATAGAGGATGTTGAAATGGTCTTCCATGAATATTTGTTTGCTCTACCAGTCCCACACTCTTTGGACGTTGTCCTCGTTTGGGCCTGAGGTTACCTTGCACACCATGACTGCAACAAATCAAACACCAAAAAATTAAAAGTAGGTATTTAGACCTCTGGGACATGGAACACACACTGTACCATGTCCGTCATCCCCCCTGTTGAGACATGTTTCAATCCATGGCTCAATTTTGGAATAATTTTTGGGAGGCACGCTAGGCCTTTAGCTGTGTACAGGTCTTCTGCAGACTGTTCTGTGTTCTTTCTGTATAGATGCATCTCTACCTTATGTGATGCAATGTTTTGCCTATCAATTAATACTGTTTTCGACTCAGTTTTTGTTGTTGTGAATACTGTGCAGTATGTGTTTGCGCTGCTGCTTTAGCTGCTGTCATCTTTAGCGCATGCTCAACACCTGCATACGGCCACTTGGTTGGGCTTAATTCTCAAATGAACAAAAATCACAACAATCTTACTTATTCCATCACTTTGTTTGTGAAAATCTGAATGTCTTATCACTCAAAAATAGATATACTAGCTGTTATTCTATTTTGATCACTGCTTCCATGTTAACATCAAAAACTATATTTGATTTTTCCTTTCCTGCAATTTCACAAATTAACTAATCATGCTAAAAATAGGAAAAATACATAGAGCAAACCAGGCTGCCTTCTCCTCAGGAAAACAGCTTTCCCGCTCTCTGCAACAGTTACATTCACATCAATTAATATCCAGAAACAAATGTAAACATTTATAATTCTGAAAAGAATTGAACCTACTAAAATGTAACCACCCCTTGTTTATCAGGGTTAATATTTTCTAGCATAATTTTCCTTTAGGGCAATTAAAATTCATTACTTATAAATTGCATACTAATCAAGTCCCAATTCAATTAACAATGTGTATCGTGTTGCATATTAAACTCAGTTGTTTGAAATTCGAAATATCCCAAACTAGTAGTCTTTTTTATCAAATGTAATATTCCATTGTCTTTGGAGTTTGCCAATCATCTCCTTTAAAACTTTCTTAATCATCATTTTCCAATAGTCTGGCATAAAATCAAAATTTAGTTACATATCTATCCATTGTAGTCTCTCTTTTCTCTCTAATTGTTTACTTTAAAAATCTGTAAGAAGGTTTGTTCTCAATTGAAACGCTTTCACTTTTTATGGAGACAATAAAACCAAAATAAAAGTTCCTTATGGTTTATGGCATTGCTCCTCGAGCAATAATCTTTCCAATCAATATTGGATGCTTTCCATTACGTCTGATCGCGTCAATAATCTTATCTTACCTGTCTCCTCAAACGTTTCAACTGAGAGAACCTCCTTACAGTGCAAAGATGGATCTGCATCCTCCGCTATTTTCATGTCTGCTGTTTGGTCAGCAACAGTTGTACGGACGTTCTCATTTTGGGTTGCTCGTGCGTCTTCTCCATGTTTCCTGTTGAAAAACACAGTCTTCTCCTGCTAACTCAAAATTAGTGCGTTTCTTTAAAGTTTTTCTTTTATACAGATAGCCAGATTAGACTCATCATTCAGCTCCAATCGTGTAGTGAATAATGGCGTTTGGTATGGTAACGAAATTCTGAAACATTTTGTCAATTCAGTCAATTAATCCGTTAACACAATTTGGATTCCATTATCCCTAGAAATCAATGGCACTTTGGAATTTCATATGATCCACTTTTTGTTTTTCTCAGTGCTTCAAAATTTCGCATTGCAGATTTGTTCCTCCAATTCAATGCATTATCATCAAAAAATTTCTTTGGACTAAACAATTTTCCTTGATTTTTCATCACCATCCAAAAAAAATTATTGGCGATTTCAGAAATTGATTTCAAATTTCCAATCCTTCGCTGCCCTCCCTGAAAAGGGCTTATTGGCAGTTTCAGAAATTGATTCCAATTTACTAAATCCTTTTCCACCTTGATATCTAAGGGATCAATTATATCTTGGTGGATGGCCAATCAAAAACACAAAAAGACAAACAACCATTCACGCTCACAGACATCAGTGGTCTGTAATTTTTTCACTAGTGGAGAGCGCCATCCCTGAAAAGGGCTTATTGGCAGCTAACCACCTTTTTCTGTCCTATCAGCACTAGTCATTCTCAAAAGAACTAGGTTAATAGTCATTAATATGACTCACACTAAAGCATATTTCATCTAGTGATGGAAAAACAATGAATCATATTTCGTGCACTAAACATGATTCATCTTATTCCATCCTATAGAAATCATGCTTATCCTAAATTAATTATTTTATCTAAACTTTACCTAATAATTTGGATCAATGCCATTTCTGCATTGTTTTCTTTTCGTTTGATATCATTAATAATTTGGATGAATGCCATTTCTGTCTCCTCTGCTTCTACATTCTTATCTCCCTCTGCTCTTGTTGATGCGAGGTAACCTGAGACATCTTGTCTGGCATTCCAGGAGTCCCCCCCCCCCCCCC
This sequence comes from Stigmatopora nigra, assembly GCF_051989575.1. Lineage (NCBI taxonomy): Eukaryota > Metazoa > Chordata > Actinopteri > Syngnathiformes > Syngnathidae > Stigmatopora > Stigmatopora nigra. The sequence continues at coordinate 3,179,996 of NC_135521.1, forward strand.
CGTGCCTGGTACGAGAGGGGGGATAGTAGGGGGGCACTGTCATTTAGCAGGCCTGGCATCCATCAGACCTGTCATGCTGGCGAGTTTTGGGATGGGTTAGGGAAAGAAGGCTTTTTTCACTCCATTTGGCCGCCATTTTTCCTTTGTCCTTGGCTCAGCCATTTTTTCTTCACATGTGCTTTGCCCTTTTCTCCCCCCACCCTTTGTCTTTATTCTTCCTCCACTCTTTCATATATGTGCAATTATCCTGGAAAATGCTTCAGCATAAACTTCATGTTGGTTGAGAGTTCTTTGCTGTTTGTTAAACCCATTTTTGCAACTTTTCTTTTGTTTGAAGATTTTTTGAACTTTTTCCAAACAATGGTCAAATGTTACTCTATTAATATATTTCTTTAGGATTTTTTAGGGACGTCCCAACTAATTTATTATCTTATTTACCCGCCTAGATAGTCGTTTATACTCTTATTTTGCGCGGCAATCGTCGAGATTTATGACTGCGTCACGGCATATTTCAGGTTCATATATATACATATCCTTCTGGTTGATATATATATATATATACTTCATATGAAGATTACTTTTATCAAGCGCTTTTACTCATCAGGTGCTGTATTTTTGGAAGGTTTCCCTTATTTTTAACAATCTCCAAAAATCCTTTACGAGGGATTCTTTCACCCTCTAGTCTAAACCGCGTCACCAGTTTTCCTTACGAATGTCACCTATGGCCGAAGTGTACATTCGCCGCATATCTTGTGTATTCCCTTTATTTTTTTTTTTGACATACATACTCCCCAACGATATGCAAATATTTCCTATTTATGGAACGTTTTTCTTCGACTTTTTCACGAGAGGAAAAACGGGATTTTCACCAGCCTTGTTATATATAAATTTTAAACAGCCCTACCGTCTCTTGTGCGTGCATCCTCTCTCCGGCCGGGTTCCTTCTTCAAACGGGCCGCGATCGACCGAAAAGCCCCCTCTTTCAAAGTAAGAGGGCTGACGTCAGTAATTCTTGGCCTTCAGTCCACCGCGGTCCGAGAAATTCAGAAATGAATCCCCGGGTTTTTCGGCACCAGAAAATGTCAGGTTTAGAACCATATACATTCAATAATTCGGATCAGAGGTAGCACACGCAGAGTCGGCTTGATGAGATTTTCAAAGACATCAGCTGAGGGAGGGGTCGGGAGGTGCCAGCGTTTGGAGACGAGTCCATCTCCTTGCCTGACCAGTTCCAATCCCCTACCGACCTCCAACAGAGTAGCCCCTTTTATTAACAAAGGGTCATGTGACCTAGGTACAAACTTAAGGCGGGACGAAGTGACACAAAGAAATGGGCGTGTCTTAGTAAATGACATGCCCCTAACTCATAGGTGTTATGAAGGAAACTTACCACTAGGCTCCGCAAAATTCTATCCAAGTGACTATACAGCATAAAAGTATAAAGAATACATTCTATACTTCACAAATTCACCCGAAATCAATTGGAAGTGAGCCTGAAAATAAAGGAACTGAGCTAAAAAGCTGCACAATTAAGGCTAAGTCACCCAAAATGGATTGAGTCCTACAAAATAAAGGAACTGACCCAAAAAGCCCCAATGTTAATAGGAACTGACCCAAAATCAAATGCAAGTTACCCGAGAATGCCCCAAAATCAACATGAAGTGGAGCTTTACATTGGCACCCATTCACCTACACTTTGACACACTAATGGGGCTGCTGCACATGTAATATTTAATGCATACACTTTTTGATAATTGTACTTTCGCATAGGTGTTAAAACAACTAATACGGGGTTAATAGGGTTAGGGTTAGGTACCACTGTAATATGGTATGAGGTAATAATAGGGGTGGTCCTACCTTGCAGTTTTTCCATTATTGTGGCCACATTATCCTCAGAAAAGGCTTAGGGTTTGGGTTAGGGATCAGTGTACTTGGTAATAATCTACTGATTACTTTAACAGTGGACCTCTTTTCACCAAGCTCTACAATTTTGTCTCTGGTGTCTTTGGACACCTCTTTAGTTTTGGCCTGGTTAAAATTTTGAGTCTTACTGATTGTATGAGGTGGGAATGCTTCTTTTTTCAGCTAACAACCTCAAACACTTCCATCTGATACAGGATGATTCATGGAGTGGATTTGGAATTTTAAAGGGGAACTAACAAGTCTTTGACGGTTAGAATTCGAGCTGTGTTCAGATATATCTTTGCAGCTATATCATACAAATTGCTAAAAAATCATATCTTATTTTTTAGATGATTTCCCCTCACAGTGGGCATGCACCTTTTTATGAGAGTTTGAGAACTCCCCATGATTTCTATGTTGGAGAACTTGCAATGTAGCATGGTGTTCCAATACTTCTTGAACTCACTATAACTGGAATTCTGCCTTTGACCCTTTTGACCCCGTTTTGTTGTACTTTTTTTTGTCATCAGGCGGCGGCGCGTCACCGCTGCGACTATCTGGTATACGTGCACTCGGCACATTTCCTGAGGCTGGGCGGCGACCCGCTGTGGCTACGGGGTCTGGAGGCGGCTCCCCCGCGCCTGCGTCTACTCGATCACATCAACAAGGTGTTGGCTCACCGGCCATGGCTTGCCACCTGCTCTCACATCAAGGTATGCAGAAGAATAACAGACTGAAATGAATAAGAGTGTCTTTCTTTTTAAATGGAAGTGTGGAAAAACATTGAAATTATAGTTTGGGATCGGGAAATATTACCACATCTATCAAACAGATATTTTAATGGTAAAAACTTGTCTTCCAGGTTTTTATACCTTTAAAAAAGTACAAAATCATGCCACAAAAAAAGGAGACATATTTTGGCAAATATCTACGGAAAACTTGAAAATGGGGAAATATCTCACCCTAAAAAGTCATCATATTTTTACCTGAAGGCTTTCTTCAATTCTACGGCCAAACATTTTTAATCAAAAGATTCATCTGAAAATGTGTTGAATTATTTTATTTTTTTTAATTCCTGCTCAAATGTTGCTAGTTTTTTATCATCTCATTTTTTTATTGTATGGGCAACAATTTACATTGATCATTTTGTGGAAAAATGTATTTTTACATTTTATTCTACATTAACTCCAAATTATGATTAATGAATAGCCCATTAAATCTTTTCCCTTTTTACAATGTATTATTGCAGTTTTTAACCATATTGTCTTTTTTTAATTGATAGTGGCATTTTTTTTAACTAGGAAATCAGTGTAAAATTACTAAAGATTAAAAAAATTTCAATGAAATGATAAAACAATTCTATCCTGTTTTTAATCATGGCCTGCGTGCTCATTTGCTTTTTTGGGGGAAAATAAAATGTATCTGAAAAAGAAATACAAATGCAAAGAATAGTATATAGATCTTTCCCATGGAATTTTGTTAGAAATGGGACCATTTCGACTTGCTGTGTTGACGTGTTTTGTTTTTTTTCCTCGCATGTCTAGACGCTACTGAAGTGCGGCGAGCAGTGCTGGTCGCTGGCCGAGCTGGTCCAGGCCGTGGTGGTCTTAGCCCACTGCCACTCGCTGTGCAGTTTCATCTTCGGCTCGGACGCCACTACATCCGCCGACGGCCGGCCTTTCTCCCCGAACAGCGCCGGCGACAAAACCACGCAATGGCGGGTAAAAAAATATAGAGAATCTTAAACCAATACCACCAAACTAAATTACCGATTTTTTTACCTTATTTTAATATAAAACATTTATTGACCTCAATTTAATTACTTTAAATTCCTATAAAGAAATCATGAAATAAATACGTTTTTTCCATCTTAGTTTATTTTTATTAAAAAAAAAAGGGGGGGGGGATTAAGAATTTCTAGGGAGTGCACAACAAATGTGTCCAAACAATTATTCTAATATGAAAATAGCTGTCATATTAATTTGTTATTTTACAAAAAAATCCTGGAGAATACCCCTTTACATAAGATGGTATTTAAGCTCGTCTTTGTTTAATTTACTGAATTAATGACACTTTTAAACATTCATTTATTTCATTTGGTCCCCCATTCTCAGAGAGCTCAATATTCTTCTTATTTAGTCACCATTAATTGTTTGAGAAGTGAAAATGACAACTTTTGGGATCAGTGTGTAGACGCCAACGGCGACGTGAGGGAGAGGATCCACAATGTCCAGGAAGAGCGAGACAAGCGAGAAGAGTATCTACAAGCAGGTCAGTAGTCAAAACCACGCACAGAACTTAAACATACATATTCTAAGGCGGGACCCTTCTTTTTTTTGCAGATATCCAAGAAGATGATGAGAGCATCTTTTCAGCGGAACCGTCTTGCTTTGTCACGGAACCCGACTTCTCCTACCAGGAGTTTGCGCGACGGGACGACGACAATCACTTCCAAGTATTTCGAGTTCAGGTGAGGCAAGCCGCCATTGACTGCCATTGACGTTAAGTGAGTATTTGCTGTTTAGAAGCTCAATCTAGAGACACTTTAATGCACTGGTGTCAAAGTGGCGGCCCGGGGGCCAAATCTGGCTCGCCACATCATTTTGTGTGGCCTGAGAAAGTAAATCATGACTTTCTATTTCAAAATCAAATTCAAATGATGATAGATGTATATTAAATTTCCTGATTTTCCTCGATTTAAAATCAATCCGATATGTTTTTCTTTTGTGTTTTTAGTTCAAAAAGCATTTTGTAAAATCTTAAAATAAATATATAGTTTCCATTTTCCACTTTAATATTGAACATAATTTTTTTTAAAAAAAGTGTTTCCATTCGAAATGACAAGTGATTAAAAGACTTTTTTCATTACAAGGAAAAATAAGCTAAAAAAAACATTGCTTCAGATCTATAAAAACTGACTATTTAGGGCTTTCAATCCAATTTAAAAAAAAAATCTAAATATTACATCTAAAATTGTCCGGCCCACATGAAATGGAGTTTCATGTATCATTTTATAAAATTGTTACAACATTTTATCCTTATTACCATTAAAGAAAAGGAAAAAAAGAAAGAAATATAGTCAAACTTACAAAGAATAACTTTATTAAATCTTGTTTTAAGTCTGCAACAGAAAAGATTTTAAGTGCATCAATGCCTGAAATAAAAAAATAAATGAGAGCGCCACTGCCAACTACTGTAGTGGATGCGCAATTACACTTTATACTAGTAAGGCCAAATAAAATCCTGTTCCCCACGGTTACACGCGCCCCCTCAGGTATCGCACCACGCCCCCCCAAGGGGGGCGCGCCCCACTATTTGAGAAGCACTGCCTTAACTACTTATACATGTCACATGACAATGAGTTGGACAAGTCTGCACTAGTTGAGTGTTAAGTACAATGGATGATCCGTGATGTCAGGACTACTCGTGGGAGGACCACGGCTTCTCGCTGGTCAACCGCCTATACTCCGATGTGGGCCACCTGCTGGATGACCGCTTCCGGAGCGTGACGGCGCCGTCCGCGTGGCCGCACGGGCCTGACCTGAAGCGGGCCGTCTGGAATTACATCCACTATGTCCTGGGAATCCGGTCAGTCGCCCGACGCGGTGGTAAGCGCTCTGTCGGCTGCCGGCGGCGATTACAATGACGCTCGTCCTCTCTCAGGTACGACGACTACGATTACGGGGATGTGGGGCGCCTCTTGGGACCTGATTTGAAGGCGTATGTCAAGACAGTGGCGTGCTTCCCCGACGCCGGGAAAAGCCCGCCGGGCCTCGCTGTGCTGAAAACCTCAGAACGGGTGAGTGGCTCCACTTTTTTTGCTCTCGAGACCATTTAAGGTCACAACATCACTCTGTGTGGCCCGCCCAAGTAAATCATGTGTGTCGACTTCTCATGATCGAATTCAATGATTAGATATTGAGAGAATATTTTCAGTTTGTCTTTTTAAGAAAAGTAAGTAAATTTTCATTCCAAATATTCACATTTTTTTGGTATTTCTTTTTGTTTCTTTTTAAAAACGCATTTTAAAATGAAAAACTAAATATATTTCTTGTTTTACACTTTTATTTTGTACAGTGATCCCTCGCAACTTCGCAGTTTAGCCACCGCGGATTCAGAGCTTCACGTTTTTTTGGAAAAAAAAATACAAATATTACATTGAGACAACATATTTTACTGTTTTTTTTTTTGTTATAACATGAATTTCACTCCCTCTACCCGTATTCTATATGGTGTACTGTATACAAGGGGGGGATTTTTTTTAAATTAAATTAAAATTAAGCATTTTTGAAGGGGCATCCCTACTTGGCGGAAATTCACTTATAGCGGGTGGTCCCGGTCCCCATTAACCGCGGTAACTGAGGGATCACTGTATTAATGTTTTTTTTTTCAAATAATTTTTTGTACATTCAAAAAGTAGGATTTTGGACGCTGAAACTCGCAATTGGAAGCCATTCCCTTTCTACTAGAACATAAAGGTTCATAAAAATGTGAAAATCCACTCTGAAACTGCTTTGTTTTTTAAAATAGGGGTGACCCTACTTTGCGGTTTTTCATAATAGTGGCCATGTCTGGTCTACATTAACCACGATAATCGAGGGATAACTGTAATCCAGCCAATACCACTTAACAAACACCAGAACCCAACTGCCATCTGCTGATTACACATTAAGAAACCAGATTGTGGAAAATGTTCTCCCTTAGTCAGAAAAACCTGCACTTGGGGACCGTGTTTGACACCCACAAACTATCGGAAAAAGCTTGTCAAATCAGATTGGTTCATTTAGATTTGTCAGCCTAGTAATGTCCCTCTGAATGAAAGTAACGTGACCCGGTTTGGAGACATGGTGGTCCTAGAATTTCTTATGTTGAAAGCTGTTTGAATGTGGTTGTTTCTTGGGCAGATTGACGTCAACTTGCTGATCATGGAAGCACGCCTGCAAGCCGAGTTGCTTTACGCCTTGAGAGCCATTACTCAGTACATGATCGCCTGACCAATCCCAGCCTGCCTTTTTGCACGCCAACTCGCTCGTGCCAAAGAGAGAGAGAGGAAAAAAAATGCACTGGTAACCCTTTCACAGGTGAGCAAATGGACTTTGAAAGCAGGTTCTCCAACTAGTGGCGACTTAAAGAAAGCAGAAGTCTGTATTTGTACGAGCAAAGAAACCCAGCGACCGACCAATGGGGGGGATGATTGTTTGCGGCTTGCGACGGACAGAAATTGCATCTCGTCATTTTTATGGTGTTCAATCCGCTCGAGCCAATGGAACAAAACAAAATATATATATATATATATATTTTTGCTCTTTATTGGTGGGGTGCCAAAATTACATGAACACAACACAATAAATACAATGACATCAACAAGTATGAAATAAATAATCATCATATGAATGTTTCAGTCCGTAAATGTCAGACAAGAAAATAATACTGAATGCATAACGTTGAAAAAAAAACGGAAATGGATGCTGGATAGACAAATATTGAAATGAATACATATAAATATTTGAAATGAAAAATTTAGTGGGAATGATTCATTTAAAAGAACTGAAATACGATTGAAAACAAAAAATAACTAAATAAATGAAATAAATGCATATTAAAATAATGTTGAAATGAATAAATAGCTAATGAAATTTATATATATATATATATATATATATATATATATATATATATATATATATATATATATATATATATATATATATATATATATATATATATATATATATATATATATATATATATATATATATATATATATATATATATATATATATATATATATATATATATATATATATATATATATACACATATACATATATACATATTTAGCAAATAGATAATATAATATTTTTAGTATGAATAAATAAAAATGCGGGTATTTATTTTATCTAATATTTGCATTTTTGTTTTGTTTTTTGTTTTTCTTTAATCCAAAAAAAGATTTTGACCCAGAAAAAAGAATAAATAAAACTAAATACTTATACAATAATCGTTTTTTACATATATTATATTGTTAGGTTGTTTCTCCATAATGGCCCTGCTTTATTCTTGCAATGTTATTATTTGTAGTATTTTACATCTAATAACGATTGCAGTATTTGTTTCTCATTGTGTTTTATATATAATGTCAATGTAATATATATATATATATATATATATATATATATATATATATATATATATATATATATATATATATATATATATATATATATATATATATATATATATATATATATATATATATATATATATATATATATATATATATATATATATATATATATATATATATATATATATATATATATATATATATATATATATATATATATATATATATATATATATATATATATATATATATATATATATATATATATATATATATATATATATATATATATATATATATATATATATATATATATATATATATATATATATATATATATATATATATATATATATATATATATATATATATATATATGTATGTATGTATATAATGTATACGTATATATATGTATATATACATATATGTATATATACATATATAGAAGTCTCGAATGCGGAAGTCGTTAACGTGAAACGGGCCGTCATTACACATCCAGTCCACACGAGGGTACCGTGACCCCAACTGTTGTTTGCAAAACACTTTTTATTGAAAGAAGATGTCTCGAATGCGGAAGTAATTTATGTGAAACGGGCCGTCATTAAACATTCAGTCCACACGACGGCGCAATGATCCCAAAGATTATTTGCAAAAAGCTTTTTATTAAAAGAAGAAGTCTCGAATGCGGAAGTTGTTTATGTAAAACAGGGCCGTCATTACGCACGAGGGAATTTACGCATGCGTATTATCCTGGACTTCCCCCAAATTACGTCAGAGAGAAACCCAGGAAGTGGGAGTCGAATTCGTTGCGCTTTCTCCTGTTTGTAAACCGTTATTTTCGGCGTTTTATCGCATGATCCAAATGGGGGGGGATTTACAGTAAATACAACCGAGTGACGTTTGATAGATTACACGAACAGTAGTCCGCAAGAAAGGAGTTTTTTTCGAGTTTTTTGGCCTGATTTGGTGCACCTGGTGCGGGCCGGACAAGGAAAGTCACGAATAAGGTAAGAAATGCTGCAATTTTCGACTACAAGCGCATCTCGATGAAGTATTCTATTAGTAAAACATGCACTTGTTTTCTGTTGAGCTTGCTCGTCATAACCCAGATCAGATCAAACATTTTGCCAACCTCCACAATGAATGAACCATGTCCCCAATCAATGACCACATGGCTGAAATATTGAGCTTTCTTTTTGAAGAAAGAATTTGTAGTTGTTAATGCTTTTAAAAGATCTAGCATGAGGACAATCCTGACTGAAAATAGTACATTGAACAATGTTGACATTTGATAAAATTGTCAGGTTAACTATTTTGGACAATAATTGTTTTGTGGGTGGGATGTATGCAAATTTCATGGGCATGCGCATTGGGGCCGAGGGCGTGTTTTGACACTTGGAAGGGAGTGTTGTTTTGTAGGTGGGATGTATTCAGATTTTATGGGCATGCGCAGTGGGGCCGAGGGCGTGTTTTGACACTTGGAGGGGTGCGTTTGTATGCGCGGGTGGGTGCGTCTGGCTCAAACTCCGCCCACCGACTCTTGGAAGGCTTGGAAGGCAAGGGGATTGCCAGGGTTTGAGTCGACGTTTTGCCTCATTTCATGCCGAAGGGGCGTGACCAACATAAAAGTGCATGAAATGAAGCCAAACTGCTCGGATCAGAGTCCAAATGTCTTCCCAATACTCTTGGTCGTCACTTGCCATGCATTCCAAGCCTGAAAATTGGAAATTTTAATCTGACAATACGATGATGAGCTTCCTTAGCTCTGCCCACTGGGTAACATTCTCCTCTTTTCTTGCCCTTCGAAGCTTAGATAAGTGATTGGGATGTGAAATGATGTGCCAGGTTGATCGATTTGTGTCCATATTGACCCCCTTGTATACTTTTCCAATTGTTGTTCACATTTTGTGAGATTTTAGTGTTTTGTTCATAGTCGGTTGACTTGAGTAGACAGATTTCATTGATTATGACTAAGTGGAGTGGTTACCTACTTCGACCTTTGGCCCCCCAAACCCCTAATAGTACCTAATATGCATCCAACATTAAAGATGCATCTAACCAATTGTGTAATATGCTCTATTGTGGTCAGTAGATGATTTTCAGGAGTGGGTAGTAGAGCACCCAAGTTACCTGAATGTGACCTCCAACCCAAGCAGGATACCTGATGTTTCCTAGGTGGTCAAAAGATTAGGTACACAGTTTATGTGGTCATACTGTATCATAGCAGAATAGCAGACCTCGTGGGGTGCTGAAATCGGCCCCCACCACCTCTAAGTGGATCTAATAAAGTGTCCCAAAAGGTCAAAACATTGCGTAGGCCCTAAAGCTATAGTTTATTTGGTCATAGTCTCTCATAGTGGCTATAAAAATGTCATTGTGTTGCAGAATCCCCCCATTGACTGCCACATCATCTATTTCTGGTCGCCCACATCGACCCCCTTGTATACTTTTTTCCAAATGTTAATATTTTGTGAGATTTTAGCGTTGTGTTCATAGTCAGTTGGCTTGAGTAAAGAGATATCATAGGCGCTCCATTGATTGTGACTAAGTGGAGGGGTTATCTCCTCGGACCTTTGGCCCCCAAAAGCTCCAATCGTACCTGATACGTGTCCAAAGTTGCTCAAAATATGATGTGCATCTTTTAACAATGTGCACATCATCTATTTGTGGTCAGTAGACTCCCATTTCAGGAAAAGTTTGCAAATGGCCAAGTTTATAGGGGCCCCAGAGGTCTTTCATTGGCAAAAAAGTAGCTTTTTTTCTAAATGATTTGTGTTTAAAACATGTGATCTGAGTCAAATTGCATTAGTGCTTACGAAAAATGTCTTTTTGTTAACAGGAGTGGAGTCCCGGAAGATGGAGTTGCTTCCACGGCCATCAACCTGCGTGACACAAGTGCAGACAAGGGTAGGAAATGCTTCATTCTATGTACATTTGTAATGAAAAAGATGTTTTAAAGTTTTATTTATCATGCTAGTAATTGAATAGCTTGAATTAAAATGACATTTCTTTGACCACCTGTGTAAAGCAAGAACTTCTTTTGTAGAGCTAAAAACGATAATGTATGTTTAGCTCATACATGTAATTGTAGGTCTTACAGTTCAAGATGCTAATGCTATTTTCAGGGTTACATATAAATATCGCAAGGCTAATTATGTGACTGAAATGTCATAAAAATGCTAAAATTGTCCCTAACTACTCTTGTTAAGTGCATTACAGTATAAGATCCTAATGCTATTTTTGCTCTAATATCATCTTATGTATAGTTACATGTAAATATTGGTAGGCCAATGATTTGTTCATGATGGTAATGCTATTTTTGCACTCGCATCCTCTTATGTAAGGTTACTTGTCATTATCAGCAGAATAATTATGTGTCTCTGATGTGGTATGAATGCTGGAATGGTCACTGACTGCTCTCGTTGTCGTCTTCTTGACAGTATCGGGGACGTTTTGGACGTGCACGGCGCCCGCCGGAGGGGTCCGCGCTGCAGCCGATGGCTTTTGGACACTGGCGTGACCTGGCAGGGTATGTGACGTCTCCCGTTTCAGCTTGTGCAGTGGCATCTGATGCCGTCAGAATGTCAAAAAAGCCATTTTTTTCCAACAATACATTGTTGAAATGGAATCAGTCTTTGTCTTTTATTTCTAAATGCATCCCTACTAAGTCAAAAATAGGGTTTTTCCTTCAAAAAGTGTCTTTTTGGGGCCTAAAACGGCCACCGAAAAGAGCTCTCGGGAAAAGCGGCCTCAGAAAAGCAGAAAATCTTCCTGGCAACGAGACGTGTCACGACTCGGCCAACCAATCAGAGGCCTTAAAAATTGGATTTAGCCACCTCCCCTCTATGCAAATCTATGCAAATTTGGATTTAGCCCCGCCCTAGCCTCGCCCACCGGAACAGCCAATCAGAGCCCGGCATTTGGCCGGACACGCCCCCTTTTCCCAAAAACGGCGTTTTTTTGGACTGAAACCCCGCCTCCCGCTACAAAGCCAGCCCCCCCGGACTAAAGCCCACCCATTCCGAGAGAACCAATCAGGTGGCAGTGTTCGCCTCCCCACTTCCTGATTCTAGACCAATCAGTGAATAGACGCCCCTTCCCAGAGAACCAATCAGGTGGCAGCATTCACCTTCCACTTCCTGATTCTACACCAATCAGTGAATGGACACCCACCTCCCAAAGAACCAATCAACTGGCATCATTAGATTTCCACTTCCTTATTCTAAACCAATCAGTGAACATAATTTTATTTCTCCACCAATATCTGGCCAGTCATTTGCATAGCCACACCCAAAAAAATTTTAAAAAAAAATTTAAAAAATTTAATTTTAATAAAATAGAAGTAATAATAAAAATTTAGAAGGGAGTTTGTTTTTTGTTCAACTTTATTTGTTTTAATTTCAGAGTTAAAGTCCAAAGGATGATGTCTTGAAGTTCTTCTTTCAACCAGTAGTAGGAGTCGGACCGCAACAGAGTGTGGAGACCTGAAGACAAAAATAAGTAAGTTAAGTGCAAGTCGAGTGCAGACAAGTAAGTTAAGTGCAAGTCGAGTGCAGACAAGTAAGTTAAGTGCAAGTCGAGTGCAGACAAGTAAGTTAAGTGCAAGTCGAGTGCAAGCAAGTTAGTTAAGTAGAAGTCGAGTGCAGACAAGTAAGTTAAGTGCAAGTCGAGTGCAGACAAGTAACTTAAGTGCAAGTCGAGTGCAATAGAGTAAGTTAAATAGTGCAGACAAGCAAGTTAAAAAGTGTAGACAAGTAAGTTAAAATGTGCAGTAGGGTAAGAAGTGCAGTAGGGTAAGTAAAAAGTGCAGACAAGCAAGTTAAGTGCATTCAAAGAAATGTGCAAACGGCGATTAGACTTATCTTAAAATGATGCGATGGCACTTGTACTTGACTTGGGGCAGGAAGGCAGCAGCTGTGGAAGAAGTGGTCTTCAGCTGTGGAAGAACTTCATTTGATGCGATGTCACGTGTTCTTGAGCAGGAGAGCAGCATCCGGACTTCAAATGTGGAAAAAAACGGACGACTTCAACTGTGGAAGAACTACATTGCAATCCAGACAATTGTCACGAAAAAGTTCACACGGAGGCAAAACATTTTGTCCTTTTATTTTATTTCTGGAATACAGCATTGAAGATAATCAGCTCGTTGTCTCACAGGTGTAGGCAGCAGTTGGGGCGGGGTCAAGGCAGTTCTCCAAAATGGCGACTTCACTGGAATGAGTCTGCAAACAAGAAAGTGGGTGAGCATTTAATTTAGTCGTGTTTCTGTCTAAATGGTGCACATTGACTCACCTTTGCAGTACAATCAAGCTTGACGAACACTGATTGTTACCTTGAGCTGCAGCGCCCTCCGGTGGACACGGGGAAATCAGTCAGCAGTTCAGAAGTGTGGCGTAAAAAGACGTCAAAGTTGGACAGTGTTCACGTCCACCATTTTGTGTTGCAGTGTGCACTAACCTACTGGAAGACGTCGTGGATGAAATCCGACTGCAAGTACTAAAGACAGAAGTCAAAATTGTACATGGTAAGTCCTCTTAGGCGTTCTTACCTTATACTTTGTTACTCTACATTCAGCTTCTGGAACAGATTAATAGACAGTTATATTTGCACGTCGATCAATTGTTTGCTTGTCTCACCTGTGCTTACCTGCAGGGTTGGACATCTTGGAAGTGGTCTGCAAAAGAAGAGAGTGAAACAGTATGGTTAACGGCCATTTTTCGTGCAAAGTGGATCATTTGGCAGAATACATACCGACTGCAGCCTGTGAAGGAAGAAAGGAGACCATTAAGCATTTTTGAGCTTGATTTGGAATATTCAAAGTACTTACCAACTGCAGCCTGTGGGAAGAAATGGACCATTAAGTATTTTCAAGGTTGATTTGCAATATTCAAAGTACTTACTTGCTTGTTTTTCCACATTTGTGAGCTGTTGAAACAAGAGAAATGTACATTAGTCTCAAATAAAAAGTAAAAAGACTTGGGAGTACTTACTTTGGCTTTGCAGTGTGGAGCGACGCGCAGCATTCATTAAATGAAAGAGAGCGACTGCGAAAATGCTTCCTCTTTAAATAGTTTTTCGGAAGTGACGTAATTGCGCAATAAAAAATAAAAGTTTAAAAAATATTTTTAATGTGTCCCATTGAAAAGGCAACGGCCAGGACTCGCACCCGCATCCCTGAAGCCAAAGTCTTATGCTCTACTCATGAGACTAATGACCAGATGACTGCGTTCAATCTCATAGTGTATATCTCCCAATCTTAGTCACTTACATTTGGTAGACTGTCAAAAAAAAGGATAAATATGACTTCCAATTTATGAATTTGCAAAGCGTTGGTGGTCTAATGGTTAAAGACACTGACTGCGAATACTTTGGACTCGGGTTCGATCCTCATTCTTACCTTTACCACTCTAGCATTTAATTCGTAAATGCAGCTGAGAGTGGGAATCGAACCCGAGTCGCCTGCATCGCAGGCGATGACTTATGCCATTCGCCACCTTGGCTGGATTTCCGCCGAAATTTCTTCCGTAGAAGTCCTAAATAATACCCAAAACACTTTGCGCAATTCGATGCAAGCGAAGTCTATGAATGTACTACAGTGATGCACTTGTAACAAGGAGTTTGTTGGAAAAGAAATTGCAGAGTGTAATGCATAAAACTGCCACGAGATGTCAGCAAAACACCACATGTCCATTCAGGCACACTCATAGGACAATATGTGAGAGGAGTCCAGGTATACTACATTAATGTATACTAGGAAACAGCATACTTAGTTGGTTGGAAAAGCCATTGCAAATTGCAATGCCTAAAAATCGCCACAAGAGGGCAGAAAGTTAGAACATGTCTATTCAGGCACATTCAGGACAATATGTGACTCCAGGTATTCTACATAAGTACGTAGTTGGTTGGAAAAGACATTGCAAAGTGCAATGCCCAAAAACCGCCACAGGAGGGCATCAGGTTCAACATGTCTTGGAGAGAATAAAATAGCATGTCTTCATACATGCATACAGTCACAATACAAAATCAAGGAATTGAGAATTGTTATGGTTTGTTACTTTATTGGAGAGGGCTCAAGATGAATATTGCACATCATTTATATGAGCAAGATGAGGCTGACGCTGGGGAGCACATTGGAAATAAAGTTCACACAAATACACAAGTGCCTTGCCTGTCTGCTTTTGTCATGAAATAAACACAAAATAAAGTTGGTGGTCATAACATGGCAAGTGGAAATCAGCCGTCTGCCTGCAGGAACAAGTCCAGTCTGCACCAAGAGAGGAACAAGCATTAAAGCTGCACCTGGCTGTGGATAAATGGATAAAAGTACAATGACATGAGAACGCGTTCGATCGACCGAACGAACAGTTGACGCATTAACAATGACGATAATATAAAGCGGATGAGTCCACTCACCTCATCTGGCCATGATTCTGACACGCTCAACAGTCGCACCTTCGTATCTTGTTTCTATTGATCGCATAGTACGCTTAAAAAGACTACAGTTATCTAAAATTATGCTCAGGAGACGAATTGTTTTGATCGGCTGCTGGTTTCCACGACTTCCGCATCGGAGGCTCTTCTTCTTTCAATAAGAGCGCTTTGCAAACAGCCGTTGGGACTACGATGCCCTCCTGTGGACCGGAGATGTAACGACGGCAATGTTTCTCATAAACGACCATGAATCGACTTTCTGTCTTAGGATGTTTTTTAAACAGGACAATGCACCTCTATTGGTGTCAAAGTGGAGGCCCGGGGGCCAAATCTGGCCCGCCGCATCATTTTTGTGCGGTCCGAGAAAGTAAACCATGAGGATACTTCAAAGGCACAAGTAACACTATTGGTGTCAAAGTGGAGGCCCGGGGCCAAATCTGGCCCGCCGCATCATTTTGTGCGGTCCGAGAAAGTAAACCATGAGGATACTTTAAAGAAAAGTTGCAAATATTAGATTAAAAAATACCCACATTTTTATTTATATATTTACTTTTACTAAAAATACTATCTAGTTATCTACTATCTTTATTAAACAGTATATTGACATGTTATTTAATATGCATTCATGTAAGTATTTAGTTTTAGTTTTAGACTTCGAATGAACTACGATTATAAAATTTGGCATGCAGTTGTAGTAGTTTCACTGTCATTGACGGTCAACTTTGACTGAGCAACTGGCAACAATTGACATCCCAGTTCAAAATGGATTGGACATTTACCACCATCAGCAGAGTAGTAAGTTAACCAAAGAAAAGTCAGTCAAGACTAGAAAGCGGGTTGAAGCGGTTTATTGACTCATCAATTTGTCATTTTCAAACACTTTATTGCATGTCAATAATAATCAAGAGTAAGGGAGAGGAACTATTAATTAAAATCAAACCCCGCTTCCCAAACAAAACAAAAAAAAATCATCATATAAACAATTTCTTTCTGCACTAAGTCCTAAAATACTTTTGTAGGTCAACCTAAATGTTGAAGGAAAAGAAAATAAAGACACAAGAGTTGAAGAGGAAGCCATTTTTTTTCCAACTTAAGAGCAGAATGGGGGATCAAGTTTAAGAAGAAGAAAAAAAAAAGCAAAATAATAGTTTCTTCCAGTCACTTTGAGCTAAAGACTAGTAGCACCACTCCAAAGCAAAGTACTCCTCCTTATCTCGATTTTTTTTTTTAAGTGTGAAATGATTCGTTAGACTATGACACAATATTAGGGCCAAACGCAAAATAATAAAAAAAATGCTTATATTCGTAATATTACGTATTTTTATGTATATGAATGTAGCATAGCTAAATTGTAAAATACAAGGTAAAAGTTGCAATATACCTTTATGTACTTTACGCAATATGAATAAATCCTTTTTGTAGTTGTGATGTTACACAATGATCCTAGATTTAAGCAGAAATATAACAAGATTAAAACCATATTAGGATTTTAGTTATGTGAAAAAAAATCTGTATATTATATAAGTTTGCATAGTAATAGCGTGGCTATATTGTAATATGTAGTATATTTAAATTATACATTGTAAATGCATTATTTTGTCATATTAGGATTTAAATTGTAAGATGAGAAAAAAAATGGAAAATGAAGGAAAAAAGTGATGCCTCATTTATGAGATTTAAATAATATCACGAGATTTGAATCATGCATTGAAAAAAATATGATTGTCGATGTAATATTATGACATAAAAATCATGATATGCCATTTTATGTATTGTGGATGATATAATGTGACATTTACGTGACTTAACGTACGATTATGTGATTTGCCGAAAGATTAATAACTTATTTGTAAAAGGAATTGTCGTAATATTGCACAACTTGATGCCATATGACAGCCATTAAATTGTCATGTTACAACATTCCGCAACATGATCGTATTTTCTCGCATATAAGTCGCATCTGTAACTAAAAAAATGAAAGAATAAAGGGCTTATATGCGCATAAGACTTACAGCATTGCTATACTCTTTTTCACCAGTAGATGTCAGCAAATTTACATTTACATTTTGTTGGTTATTTTCTGTTTTGCTGTAAGAAAAAAAAACATTACTGGATGATTTACTAACTTCTTTATGATATTGATTCATACACTATTTCCAAAATACTACATGCAAATGATTTTCCCTTCAAAGTATCACATTTGTACTCCCTATTAAAACCATGAATATGGAAATTGTGAATCAGGGGCCGGCTTATATTGGAGAAATTGTAAAATTCAATAATTTTAAGGGTGCGGCTTATATGCAAGAAAATACAGTACCCGATGTGCCCGAAGATTAAACAGAACGTAAAATACAACGCCTCAATATTTTGGATTTTAACGAAAGCGGCACTACGTCTTGTGAAATGATATGACACAAAGTACATTAAGTTTGGTAAAATTACACGTTTTTTTGTGATATTACGAATATTCAAGCCTGTTTTTGTTTGGCCCTGATACTTTGTCATAGATAACATACTGTACATGACCATCAACTTAAATACAATAAGAACAAAAAAAATAATAAATGGCATACACACTATTAACAAAATTGGGCTAGTGTTTCATATCTTGAGGCGAAAAAGCCAAAAAGAAATTTAAAAAATCCACGTAAAATGCATAGCAATTTCCAGAGGGAGGGAAAAAAAACAAAATAAATACTTTTTTAAAAATCTTTTTTTAAGCAAGGTTTTCTTCGTTTGAGCGACCCTGAGAGGTAATGGTTGTATGAGTTTTTTTTCCTTGTTTTTGTTTTTTTTTTGAGATGAGTAATGTGGAAAATCTATAAAAAAATGGCAAAAAAGAAGGAAAAAACTATAAAAGCTTCTGTACACCTCGCTCGCAAAAAAATGCCATGCAAATATTAGTGTTCCTTTGGTTATTTTACAAATAATCTACATGCGTGTCAACTTTTACAAAAATAAGTGTAGAAAACTGTTACAAATCTGAAAAAAATGCATCATCCAAATGTAAAAAAAAAAAAATAATTATATAAGTTGCATCTTTTATCATTCTCCATCTAGTTTGTATATTAAAGCTATAACCAAATAATATATCTTTTTTTTAGTTAGTGAAGGTGCACAATGACAAAATAGCCTTCAACGCGTTTTCTTTTTAAGTTGTTTTTTTTTAATTTCCTTCAAAAATCTTATTAAACCTGCATAGCGTCGTTATGTGCAACCTTGAAATGTTTCAAAAACAGATTCTAGACGTAAATCGTAAGTGCTTGCAAAAATCAAAAAATGCCCGCTAAAAAAATAATTAGTTCACCTACGACTACTACTACTGCTGCTACTACTACGACTACTATTACCACTACTACTACTACTATTACCACTACTACTACTAAAAACAACAGTCATTTAACCCTTTATAAGGCAAGTCAATATTTTTGGTCATTAAAAAGACTAAAATCACCACTTTTTTTACCCAATTACAATCAGTTTTTTATTAATACGTTGATTTTTCAGCATTTCCCTCTTTATTTTGAGCCACTCTGATGATTTAGGGCAGAAGTGTCCAAACGAGAACCTGCGGCAGGTTGCCTAGTTTTAATTGGCCTGCAGCAAATTATAAAAATATCAAATATTAAAATAGAATCTTAAATTCTGCCTAAATTGTGTTGAATTTTGTCCACTTTAACACTACATGGACCTAATCACATAAATTCCATTACAGTAATCCCTTGATTATCACATCTTCACTTATCGCAAATTCACTACTTTGACATTTTTTTCTGCTATTAATTAATTGTTTTAAATCTTTTTTTTTTAAGTTCATAAAAATGTAAAAATCCACGCTGAAACTCGTAAGCGGAAGCCATGTTTGCTACTAGGACTCAGGACTGAAGAAAAAAAAAAGTTATAATGGGGTGACCCTACTTTGCGATTTTTATGTCTGGTCTACATTAAGCGCAATATTCGAGGGATTACTGTATTCCCAATCAAAGCTGGAAACTGCAGAATTTTAGTATTTTGTTTTTCATAAATACATTTAATAAACAAATAATTTGATCTGGAAAAGAGCTATCTTGGTTATTTTTTTTTGACTTTTTTATGGTCACTAGACATTTTCTCTAAAATATATATATATGTATATATCACCCCTGTCAAGTGATTAAAAAAAATTCGCTTGGGGGGTGTGATGCGATGTATCCATCACGGCAGAATGCCAACAAATCTGAAATGATCACTTATTTGGGTCTTTTGCCGGAAAAAAACGCACCAGATGGAGAAGTACTACTAATTTCATCATACACAGCAACAGCTGAGTACAATGACAATTAGGCTTTTGTCAAGTCAATGATGATGACAAAGCCTATTTCTATTATTATTTAATAACATGGACGCCATAGTTAACTCCCAACTAATCAAAAAAAAATGTAAACGCAAAAAAATGATTATATACTTTACAATAATTTGTACGCCTCTTGATTATTTTGTTGTTAGTAGCCCATTTTCTGCCACTGACCTTAAAAACATTTCAAAAATCATATTTCACTGCTATTGACGGTGACAGATTACCAATTCAATGTATGGGAAATCTATCGGCGTCTATGGCAACTAATGAGTTAATACTTAAAAAAAATAATACATTTTCAAAAACTCGATCTTGTTCACTTGATTCTGATTTTGTATTTGACAAATATAAGGCCAGGATTAGAATAAATTGGCCCTTACATCCTTGGGTTCTTTATAAGAGGCCCTCAGAGGGAAAAAAAAGTTTGGAGACCCCTTATTCGGGGAATTTCTGGGTCACTTCCTGCTTATTTCAGTCAGTTCCAGTTGATTTGGGGACATTTGCATGAAAAATCAACCTTGGCTCTGGCCTATTAACATCAAAGTGTTTTTCCTTTTCCCGTTAAAACTCATAATATTTCAATGAGTGCCCTATAAAGGGTTAAAGCAGGGTTTGTGTTGTGGTAGTTAGCAAAAATATGCACGTCTTTAACATGGTGGTCACCACTGAGGGCGATACACACACACACACACACACACTCACTGGGAAAGGCTGGACGTAATCTCCCAATCAAAATGAATTGGACGTGCATTGCCGTCAATGGCAGTGAAGAAGTTATAACTGATTTTTTTTTTTAAATCGAAGAAAAATGCTTAACAAAAACTCCAATCTAAATTGTCCAAAAAGCAAGTAGTGTTGATTCAGCCCCCAAAAAGTTAGGGATTGTTCGTCTCTTGCGTGAGAAAAATGAATCGTCGTTTTGTACCGAAAAACTGGCCACCAAAAAACTATGAGGTTTGTGTACCAAAAAAGGGTGGTGAGCGCACACCCGGGAGATGTTTGGTAAAAATGGCCGCCAGTCAGGATTAGGGGGAAGATGAGGAGGGGCGGGTCTAAAAAAGTGTGCATAGTCGGTCGTCGGTTGTCTTGGCACGTGTTGTTTGCCCATTTTTGGGGGGAGTGCGGGTTTCTTCTCTCCTGTTGACAAAAAAAAGTTAATTCTGGTTTTTATGTTAAGCAGTTAAGGATTCTTTTAATGTTCTTTTTTTTGTTTCCTTTTATATTTTCTTATTTTTAATAGAGATACCGCATTGGCCCGAATATAAGACGACCCCACCACCCCCTCTTTTGAAAACTTTTTGAAGACTAAATAAAATTTTTATGTAGACAATAATTAAAGTTAATCTGAAACAAATGATTACGGGGGATTTTAGTAATATTTGGAGACTACTAGAAAAATGATGCAATTAAAAACATGAGATTACTTATTTTTTCATCACTGAACTGGAAAGTTATTAGTGAGCACAAAAGGTCGCCAGATTGTAATTTAGGTACTTAAACTGAGGAACGGCATCGACAGCCTTCCTATTTTTCCAACGACTTTAATCTTATTGGAGTTTGAACAGTAATACCTTGACATACGAGTGTCCAGACATACGAGCATTTTGATTTACAAGTAAAATTTCAAGCAAATATTTCCCTTGAGACACCAGACGAATAAACAGGCTTTAAAATGATTGGAGAAGCGGTTGAGAGATGCAAGTTCACGCATGTTAATTGGTCTTGAGTCGCAGGTATGTGCAGCATGGACAGAGAAGGTGCTTTGGCTCAAAGCACTGTTTTTGAAGGAAATCATAGTCACGTAGTATAGAGCCAGATTGTTGATTTGTTGGATTTTTATGTACAACATTTTGCAGTGGAAGAGTTTTGTGTTGGAAGATTTTGCAAACCAAGGTTGCATTTGCATATTTAACAGTATTTTTTGGCTTCAGGTCCAATACTTTTAAAGTTGTCTTATACATGGTTTCAATTGGTTTTAGTGTTGTTTTGCAAGCCGATTTGACCAATATGACAAATGTCCGCCATCGGCGGCAATTAACTCGCGGTCCGGTTGGGAACAAGTCGACGGCAGCGGTTTAAATTACCTGTCCGAGTCTTTAGCTGGGCACCCAGTTGCGGGCGGAGCCTTGGGCGGCGGCCGGCCCGGCGTACGACTGCCCGGCGGGCAGGATGGGGTCGAAGTTGAAGTCGATGGCATCTCCGTCCATGAGGTCACTGTTGATGATGTAGTCCACGTCGCAGTCCAGGTTCTCGGTAAACATGTCCACGTCCAGATCGGTGGGCAGCCGTTCGGGGACGGCGTGAAAGCAGTGCGGCCCCCCAAAGGGATTGGCCGCCTGGAGCGGGGCAATGCCGGACAGGATGGCGCCCAGGCCCGGCGAGGGGTGGTGCTGGAGCGGCATGAGTGGCCGCGGCTGGGTGGGCGGTCGGAGGTTCCGCTGGGCCACGGCCGTCACCTCCGGAGCCTTGGCCAGCAGCAACCGCGGCGCATCGGGACCCAGGCCAGTCGCCATCAGCATGTCGCTGGGCGGGGGCGAGTCGGAGGTGAGCAGCGCCTCCAGGCCGGAAGCCGTGCGGGCGCCATAAGGGGTTGAGCCGAATAGGGAGTTCCCAAAGGTCGGGCCGGCATCCGGCGGTGAGAAGGACGCACGGGGCAGCAGAGTGGCGGCCGACGGCAGAGGGGTAGGAGGCGGAGGTGGGACGGGG